>NC_086285.1:60400640-60700640 GCF_963924245.1 Chroicocephalus ridibundus | reverse complement strand
TTAGGGGCCAAATTCGAAGGGAAACAAAATGCAAGGACAAAAGCAACCCTGTTTGGAGCAAGGATCGCTGTTTGCAACACGTTCAGACACGTGTGGCCTGTGATCATCATGAGAGCATTTTGCATTGCGGTGAAATTACTAAGCATTATCTCAACATGAAGAACCGCTTTGAAGTAAGAAATATTGTTATATACCCTTGAAGAATTAAATAAAAGAATTTTGTTGAATGGATTGAGAAATCCACATCCTTATTGCAAAGCCCATCAGGCTGGGTCACCAGTCTCTCCAGTATGCGGTTTGCTTCTGTAAACCAAAAATCGATTCAAACCTGACATTTCCCCAGACTACTATGTAAGCCAGGTTCTCTATATGAAAAGAAGATGAAAGAGCCAGCAAAAGAGTATTGATAATGTATATTTATAGCTCATAAAAAGACAGACATTTGGCAGTAAGAGAGAAGGTTGCTTCATGCCTTTGCCGTCTTGGGTCAGAAAAACTGAGCTCCAGGGATCTCTACCTATGCAGTATGCTGAAAAGGACAGAAATGAAATGCTCCCCCTGATTAGAAGTTTAAAAAGTGATTGAGTTTTGCAAACATCGAAAAACCCATTAAAAATAACTATTTCATATCCTGTTTAGGTAAAATTTCTCTCCAAGATACTGACAATGTAGAACATACTTGGACCTGCAGCAGGCTTGCAAAACTGCCGCCACAGCGCAGACTAAACTGGACACGCGTTTCTTTGGTCAGTCAGAAGGCGGCTGCTGCCATCCTCTTGTTCCTACTGCAGGCTTTGCAGTCGTGCAAAGACAGATGGCGTGATGCTATTTTAAACCATTTCTGAAACTCTGGATCTCAAATCCCAAACTAGCAGACGGGTTTATTTTCCACTACATCGTTCCAGCTGACACTACAAACGCACTGCACAACTGCCTTTAATCCTGCCAGGACGGTCTCAAGCACTGTCTGTCTCCATCCTATTGAGCATATGCTGCCTCTGTAACAATTTTACCAGGGCAGAGGCTGGCTGATCATGCGGATATTTCAAGCATTAAAAAGCCCCCAAATAGCCTGATGAAAAGGCTGCTCTTTTGCCTGCGCAAAAAGCTGTAAAGCCGGGGAGGCTTGGATTAGACTGTTGTATGGGACATGCCACAGTTGTACGGCAGGGAAGTAGAGAGGTGAACCACAACAGATGCACTTGTAGGGGGCGTAAAACTGGGAAACAATCTCTGTTTTTATATCCAATGCTGATCAGGCCATGAACCACTGTGAAATAGCAGTGACAGCAGAGCGTAACACAAGAGCAGCGTTTGCCAGGACTCAAAACCAGGCCTGTGATCAGCTGTCCTACAGCAACGCACGGTAGCGTGCAAATACAACAAGGTTTCACTATGGATATTTCATCAAAAAATGTCACGTAGCAGATGAGGAAAAACGAAACTCTTGTCCAAGAGCAGAAGCAATGGGGGAGGTAATAAAATGACAACCCTGGAAGTACAAACATTTTTCCAACCACTTCCCGACTGCCCAGATAAAATTCATGGAACAGGAATGCCTGTTGTTGGTACACCACGGTATGAAGACTGAGCATAATCTAATAATAATTGGATACTTCACTTTTTTTGGAGTGCCTGAAGTGTCTTGACAAGAACAGAAATGCTGCAGCTCCATGTCACAAAGAGATTTATTTCTTGCTGATTTGGGATTTTATTTTTCCTTGGATGAATGCCCTTTCAATTTCTAAAACAATGCACCAAGGGCAAAAAGGGATAAAGGATTAATTATAGTGAGACACCAAAGAGAAAAAAACCTAGATAATTAAAAGAAGATCTTCTTTTATAAAAATGAATATTTAAGACATGATTCTCTTCTTCAAGGAGTGATTTAATTCTTTCCAATCAAAAGGGGAATACTGAACAAGCTGGCAAAACATTAGATCCAAATCAGAGACTCAACTAGAAAATTAGATATTTAATTAATATATACAGAAATGCATGAACTGTAAAATCTCCAGAATAGAAGCATATTCAGATAAGATTTCACTAGAAGATGAGAAATGGTATTTGAATTGATAAAGAAGCTGCAGTCTTTAGCATGCTGAAGCATGCACACATTCTAGGAGGAAATCAGTATCCTTCTACAGTCTGCTTGGTATCCTTTTTAATTTTTGGTTTAGCTCATATATATATATATATTAAAAAAAATTTTAAAAACCATATATAAAAATCAACCTCTAGCAGAGTTTAAAATTAACGTGTTAAGTAAGTTTTAGTCACAAAGTACACATATGTTAAACTATTAGAGCGGAGAAGCCAAATCTTTGTTCTAAGCTGCTGAATCATTTGAGGTATGAATAAGAGAAGGACACCAGAGAATTAATACTCAAAGATAGAACGCCAAGACCCGAGCAATTAAATAAAGCTCTCTGTAAAATGTGCAGCATTTTTTTGTTAAGTCAGCTTGAGAAATACAGATTTTAAGTAGAACTTGATGGCTTATCTGGAGTAAAACTGACGGTGTTTTGCTGCGCGTTGGGCACCACATGTCTCAAGAGCTTTCTGTTCAAGCATTTCATGCTTATTATGCGACACAGGTCACCACCTGCCTATTAAGGTTTCCCATTCTGTGTTTTCTGCCTGTCCTCCTTACCACAGTTTTCCCACATCCTCCTTATTCACAATTCAATTGTTTTCTTCTTTCCTGTTTTCTCCAAGTATTATCATCATTTAAATCTTTTATTCAGTTGTTACCTCTATCACTTCCCCTCTATTGGTTGTTTTGGGTTTGTTTGTTTGTTGTTTGTTTTTTTTTTTGTGTCTGTGGTTTTGTGGAAGTAACATTGCTGTTTTGAGATATTTTTCACCTCACAATGTTCAGACACTTAGAAAACAATATTTTCTTTGAGATTTAAGCATCAGATGTTTGTTTCAGGTCCCTGGGCGATGTGGATTGGTAGACCGAAGTGCGGAGGAGGAGATGGTTGTTGTCAAAGCACCCATTTTACACCACAAGAATTTTTTACAGACATCTGGAAAACTTGCCATACTTGAGTAGCCTCAGGTACTCCAAGAACCCATGTGTATGCGAGAATTTCTGAGCTAGGAAACCTTAGTGTTGTTCATCACAATGTCTATGTTGAAATTTACAGAAGTACTAAATCCTCTGCAATATGATACGCTTCCCGCATTCCTTAATACACAGACTATTACTTACTGATTGAAGCAATGTGATTAAAGTTGAAGAAAGAACAAACTATTAAAGATTCTCTTGCCCTAAAATTCTGCACTTCTCTTTCTATCCATTCCCCCCCTACGCCGGGAAAAATAAATACTTTAAATATTTCTGGTAGTTCCAATATAATAGTGAGCTTCGTGACGCTCGCACGTCTGACAGCATTGAAATGCAAAGAGAACACGGTCTGACACATCAACAGATGCACAGTGAGGCTGAAATATTCCGGATATGCTGAATTTACTGGGCATAACATTTTTCTGTGCATCTGCTCATGCAGCCACATAGCCACAACACGTTCCAGTTCACGGTCTGTGCAAAGCAGGGTTTCATTTCACAGGCACAGTGGCGAGTTGTCCGAGATTTCTGAATGCCAAGCAACCTGCTTAGAGTTACCGCTGGGCTGCTGAGTGGATGCGAGTCAGATAGGTGACCTGTAAAAGCAGTTTGTCTCTTTCAGCAGCTGACCAGCTGGTAGGTACACATCTGCAGAAACTCCTTTCGTCCTTACAGTTATGGAAGGCTGTATTTGAGCATGCTCACAGCACCAAACTCTGCAAGAGGACCGAAATACTGGCACAAGAAATTCCCAATTTGCAATTTAACAAAAAAAAAAAGAAAATTATACTTGGGATTTTTGTGGATGAGTCCATCTGAAAACTAGCAAATTTTTAAATGAGTATTTTTTCATTTCTTTGCTGCCTGCCTCCAGTTCATTACTCACAGAAGTTTGATTCAGGCAGCAGTCTGGCTAATAAAGGTGAAGGCTAGATTGAGATTGCAGGAGTTTAGATTGTAAGAGGACCCCGTCCTTTTGTCTTAGAAAATCTATGGCAATTTAGTACATTTGCCTTGAAAGGCTTGTCGATGTGTTTGCAAGTCAGCTAAACAGCAAAGCAGTGAGGCTGGTGGTTAGAGCAGGGGACTTTCAACTGTCAGCTGCTCAAACTCAAAGGTCACTGGAAGGGAAGAGTGATCACACGATCCTGTTCATCCGCTTTGCCTTGCATATGGAGCGACGCGTCACTCACTTTGTCAACCACACTGAACTCCTGTGACTGGAGGTCCAAGAGGATGGAAATGTGCCAGCACAAAACTCAATGTCCTTAGCTTGAGATCTGTGAAAACACCATGGGCTGAAGCCAAATCGTCACATGCTGTGCATTTTTACAGGAGATCTGAGTTGGTTAGTGAGTGGCAGCCAATCCACAATAATTTAAAAGAAGCAGACAGGTGAGGTAAAGGTATATTTGCTCATTTCTTTGCCTCAGGGTCAGGCAGTAAGAACAACTCAAAGAAACAAGAAAAACTGGTACCTTCCATGGATAGCTGATCAAGTGCAGTTTCCCAAGCTGTACATTCCACCAACCTGGCATCACAGGAGCAGGACATCCCTGTTTGATCCACGGACAGATCCAGGTCTGAACACAAACTGGTTTTCTGTCAAGTTCAACACGTCGTCCCACTCTCCCTCCCTGTCCCCCCACTCCCTCTCTGACCCCTCAGAATGAAGTGGAAATGCAATGCAACTCCAACATTTCCCATTTATTCATTTTCCTGTGTGAGGACGGGGTGCAGCCTACCAGCCTCATTCCAGCAAAAAAGTCCTTCATAAATTTAATGCCCAGCAGAAAGGACTCAGCACACCACAGGCTCAGTATCTTGGTGAAAGAGGTGCAATTCTTTAAATCTTAGATCCACTCTCCAAATGTACTGGTTACTGTGCCAACACAATGCTTATTTCAATATCTCTTCGAGTGCTTCAACACTTTGTACCCTAGCACAGCGTGTTGACCGGCTTTTTGACTGACAACAATGATTTATTGAAAAAGAATGACTTCACCAGAGAGAAAAATAGATCTAGGCAATTGAGAAAATAATTGAGTAGCATCGTTTACTGAATGCAAGGGTCCGAGCTTGCCTTTAGCTGAACAGATGGAGGTAATAATTTGAAGAAAAGTGACAACTATCTTGAAGATATCTGAAAAAAGCACTAGCTTCTATATGTGATTCTCATCGTAACATAAATATTTGAGGAAAATCACTTCTAGTGTGTTTTGACACCAGTTTTGCAAAACTAAACAGGAACAACAACAATCAAAAAAATTTACCACAGATGATGTACAGTTACAATGCATGAAATGTGTCCTCTGTTGATTTATGAAAATGGTTTATTTTATAGGAGTGCTGTAAGCAGGAGAAATGCAGTAACTGCATTTTGTTGTGGAATGTATAGGCTAGGACAGCAAGCTAATAATATTGCAACCAGAAAAAAATGGGAAATTATGGATGAGCTACCCTCTTAAAAAAGAGGAAGAGATGTCTGTCAGCAATTTCCTATTTAGAAATGTATCCGAGAGATGAAATGTAATGATCAAACGACAAATGATTCATAAAAAATGATCTAGAAAGGAAAGCAGTTCAGCCACCTGAATCGTGAAAACTTGACTATAGGCCACAGAGCAGAGAGCAGCACAGGGGTACTTGAGCTGGCTCAGGCACTGGAAGCAAGGTTAGCAGAACCTCCCAGCTCTGCTAACGATGCTAGTGACATCCTTAATGAGGCATCCTACCCAGTGCCATTAGCTGTGCTGAAGTGCACTCTGTGAGCCACCCCAGTTTCTTCTGCCACCTCTGCATCCCTGGTGGGACAATGGTGATTTTCAGGTTTCCTTCAAGATGGGAGTTATTCTCCAGAGAGGCACAGAATAACAGTGATTGTGGTAAACACGATGGGAAAGTGACATTGGGTCACTTTGGGGTGACATCGGGTCCATACAGCTCAGTCACAGCTGCTGAGCTGCTTCCTCACCCTTCCTTTCTGCTGTCCCCTCCATACATTCCACGGGGTGGAAGTTTCCACTGCTGAGAGCCCCTTACCACCTCTCCCCACAGGAGGGTCGGCCCTGCAGCCAGTACACCTTTCACCATGGTCATTAGGACAGAGGGGGCTCCTATAGCTTTCACCAGTTCACTTTCTGACCCTAGTACCTTCACCCTCCAAAACCTTGATCAGTTTTGAGAGATTTGATTGCCATCATGAATTTCATTGCTTTAAAAGACGGTCTGCTTCATCCAGGTGAATATTCAAGTGGAGATGATGCTAAAGTTTCTGGTAGGAAAAAAAACCCCTACAGAACTTCTCAATTTGTCATCACTGTCACTTGGTATTTCCTATGGTTTGAATAAATGTTTTTCAAATACAGTGATCTAATGTGGAATAAAATCATCTTCTAAATTATCTTGTGATTAAACCAAGAACTTTACTCAATATGTATGAAAACCAGTTACTTTTACACAACACAGTTACTATCTGAATCGCTTATCAAAATACAGGCTGCATTAGAATCAAGTCCTTAAAACAGTCCTTACAGATCTTTGCCAAACTCAAACTATGTTGTAGCTGTTGACTGCTATATGTAAACATTTCCTCCTTGTCTTGTTCAACGTGTACAAGACACTTTTTGCTGAATTCCTCTTTAAGACATCAAAGCCTTAGTAGAAACTTTTAACATTAAAACAGCATACAAAAACGGTATTTAAATTTATCCTATTAGTTATTTTAGCAACTATTTTGTTTCAACAAGTTAACGGGCATTTCAAGCACCTCTGAGAAATTTTGCATCCATGTTAGGGTTGGAACAGCTGATGGACGGAGAATAAAATAATCTATGTATAATCTGTAAATGCCATTTGAGGTATGAACCTGAGACTTTCAACTGCCAGTTTCTTTCTATACTACTTAAATGAGATGCTGGGGGGCATTAACTTAAATTAAACAGATCTTCCCGTGAATTCTAGGGCATTAGAGACAACTGCATGAGGACTACAGTTTTAAATCCCCTAACTGGTGGCTGGACTTTTCACAGCTTGTCTTTTGAACTTTTAAATTATGTTGAATAATCTGAAGATTATCCACACCCATATTCAGCTGTGCCTCTTCATATACCCTTTCATTGCATCAATTTCCAGAACTTTCCAGAAAAAACTCCAACGTTTAAAAATGCTTTGCAGTTCTTTAATTGCATGCCAGAAATCTAGATTTGTTATTTGAAACAAGAGGCAAGTACCAATGCACACAGTTCCTTTTCTCTCATCCCTTTTTCTAACATATCAGGAAAGAACTCCTAGCTTACGGGTCTCCCGGTGGTTGCAGCAGTTATTTGTGAGTAGTGAAGAGCATCTCCTTGAGTGCTGTGACAAAGACATGTTTGCTATTATTAACTTCCTTAAAGTTCTATAAAAATGTATTGTCCAAAAGTTCTATAAAATCGTATTGTCCAAAAGCCAGAATGGTTCTTTAGGCTGTATGGTGAATAACACGTATACTGTAGAAGTCACTCAAAATAAAGACAGTCTGCGTGACTCAGGGCAATACAGATTATTTCTAAGCCTGATAGATCACAGATCTCACTACATTAAGTTTTATTATTGTCCTGTTTGTCCATATTTAAAGCATGAGAGCAGAAAAAAAAGCCATTAACATTAATAAGTAACATTAGAGATAGTTGAGAAACTTTCAGCAAAATATATTATCCCAATCTATTTTTTGGTCTTTTGTATTTCACCTAGATGAATCACAGATGGGCCTCTGAGCTGCACTGAATTGTGAAGGAGGAAAGAAACATCGCTGTGAACTAGTGAAAAAAATACTCTTGGCTCAGAGGAAGGTTATTCAACTAGGAAAAGTGTGTTTCTTTAGAGGGAAAAAAACCACAACAAGCATCTTAATAAATGCTCAGACTTCTCTTATTGAAACATGTAGTATATAAGAATTAGTACAGACACTGGCGTTTATTTACATAATGGCACCTGTATATTACCTTCATATTAACTATTAGCTACAGAAGTTCCATGGGGTGTTTGGGGTTTGTGTTTTAGTATGGGTTAATTTGTAACTGGGAGAAGGCGGCCCACACCACAACAAGAACATAGTTTGGCAAGTTTTAAGTTAGTTTGCACTTGAGATTTTCTAGTAACCATTTATGCTCTCACAAGAAGCTCCTTCAAAGGATTTAATGGGGAAAATGAGAAAAAGAAAATTAGGCAATAAACTTCACGTTAAAAAAATTAATTGCAGTCTTCTGAGAACGTGGCCAGTTCTTTATCTCGCCCTGCAGCTCCAAGATTTGTTATGGCTTATAAAGCTTTTGAACATTTTTCTACTTTTTTATTTCATTGGGGAATAGAAAAGGAAAGTGCTCAACTGTTACAGTAATCTTACAAAGTGGTAAAAAAGAAAAATAATATTTGGGTTTGCCTAAGAGAAAAGAAAATGGTTTGGTATCTTTTTGTCTATATTTAAATTAGAGGGAAACCCAAAATGTCACCTATGAAAAATGGAAAAAGAGTCTCTAATTCCTGGTCTAAGTAATGCATAAGTAGTAGACCATCTTCATCTGTCATGTTATTGACTGTCTTGCAAGGAATCCCATGAGAACGTAGAAGCAAGAAACCACCTAGAGGCTGCCATTAGCCAAAGGATGCTGGCAATTATGCTAATTTTATATTAAATGAGTATTTAGTAAGTGAAATAAGTACATATTTTCAAGGTGCTAAACTGAAATCACCTCAAACTGACTGAGAGTGATACAACAGCTCGATGAATTACACTAGTAGCTGCAATAGTGGTTTTCCCTGAAGATGTCTCACAGCATCAGTATTTCTGAGGTGCCTCATCAGCTACAACTCAGGAAATCCTTTTCAAGTTATTCTAAAAGAAAAAGGGTGGGTGTCATTCTAGCTTGAGTATCTTAAACCATTCTGGTTTTCTGGCACTTGATGACAAATACGTTTCCCTAGTCATTTTTGAAGAACTGTGTGTATTATGGTGAAACCTTTACGTAGTTTGGATTCCGAAACTGGGAAGAAGGATCAGGAGACAATTTTGTTGATCAACAAGCGTTTTCACGTAACAATGATCCAGCTGACAATCTTTCAAAAAAAAAAAAAGCAGGGAGGACTGCTAAAATTCTGAACATTCTCTGAAGAAAGCAGAAAATAGGAAGAAGTAACACAACCAGTGACAGTCTTGCTATCAGGCTGAACAAACCAAAAATATTACCTTTTGGTGGGAAGTTAACTGTAACCTTACTCAACTGCTTCATGTGCGAGCAGAGTACAACCCTGATATTTCAGTAGCTGAAAATACTGAGACAGATTTCTAAGTTCATCTAGTCATAAAGGAGACATTTCTGGAAAGTGGTGTACATTTATAGGAGAGAAAACAGGCTTCGCTAAGAAGAAAGTTGTAAAGATGTGAGTTTACTCCTGTTGTATTTAAATGAGGTTTTTATGAACTCGCCGCTGTATTGCAGATTAAATAGAGTTTTATTATGGCATCTAAATCTAAGGATCAGTAACTGTCATGGTCAATGGCATAACACTGCTACTGATATGTCAGATTTAATATCAGAATAAACAACCAAATTGCAACACAAGGAGCCCCTGCTGATGTAGACCATGCTGTAGAAAACCTCTGAATCTAATTGAGGAAGCTACTTAAGAACAATGCTATCCCTAGTGCTGTACTGTACTGTACTGTACTATCCTATCCTATCCTATCCTATCCTATCCTATCCTATCCTATCCTATCCTACCCTATCCTACCCTATCCTATCCTATCCCCACTACGATACAATACGATATTGTTGAAACTACTAACATTTTTGTAAAACATATTATTCAAATAAGATACCATATTTTAAGACAAAAAAAAAAGGACATGACAGAACCATTTCAAAGCCTCCATCAAATCGGACACAGCAGAGAGTTTCCACCACAGAATCCAGGAGCGTGTTTCACCAAACATGCCTTTTCAGATGAATTTAGATCATTCCTGGGTCTTAGTGAGAAATTTTAGCTGTTATAGTAGATGTCCCCTTTGAAGACTTGTGAGAGTCTGGACAGTTTCCATCTTTCCCTCCAAAAATCATTCTATTAATTTCTGATCCAGAAATTATTACATTTAAATTTCTGATCCTGAATTATTACATTTAAACAATTTGTTTCATTTTCTTAGCTATATAAAGGCCTACTTGTTAGACCAGACCTCCCGTATTTTACTGGCTAGTAAACAACTCCTTCCTTCGGCAAGGGGTAAGGTCCTGCCTTCCTCCTTTTGGTGACTGACTGCAGTGTTTCAGCTTGAAACTGTGTCAGTCTGAAACTTAGCTGAAATATGTTTCACCGTATGTCGAACAGCACACGAAAAACATAGGTGGTGCAAAAATCTAAATAAAGTGTATGCTTTTAGCTCGGTATTGGTGACGGTGGCGCAGCAAGGAGCAATGACAGGTTTGGGGTGACTGATTCCCAGTGTCTTGCTCCTAAGCGCACCTTTATGCCATGCAAATAACCAAGGACAACCAGTCCATGCCGGGTGGCATCACAGCTATATTGCCATGGCAAGTTTTGAGAGAGGTCACTGATTCAACTACAACGCCTGTTGTTATCTACAGCACAGACACGACCGAAGCCACTGGAACTGAAACGAACATTCTACTGAATGAGCTGCTTCTCCATGGCAACTAATAGTGTTTTAACTGTTCCCTGAAATACGGAGATGGAGAATACATTACTGTACCTATCAGAAAGGGCTTACATAAAGAGTGGATATCTATAGCTTTTAAACGTGCTGGGCAGAAACACTTAGAAATAAGACATCAGTCAGGTTTTGGTTCTGTAATTTAAATAATGAGAGCATTTCATTTAAAAGAAATGCAAAGTAACCTACAGCCAAAGGTCTGACTTAACAGGAGAATGTTACATTATCTTTCCCTAATTTATTTCCTTCCCTTTCTTTTTTTTTTTTGTGATAGTGAGAACTGAGCAAGTTATTCACCATTAATAATTTAGCCTATGAATTTATAGTTCTATATAAAGTACCTTCAAAAATATGATCTTCTCTTCACACTCATTCATTACTTAATATTATTTGAGGAACACGTTTATTGTACTATGTCTCGATTATACATACGCAAAAAAGTTTGGCACGTTTTTCTTGTGCCAAAACCAGCAGTGCAATATAGGCTTACTTTACACTCTGTATAAGGTCTGCTTAAGGCTCTGGATTAAAACAGGGTTTAGTAGTGCAAAGATTTTGTGTTGAGCTTTTGAACGGAGATAAACGTCATCCTACAAATCTGTACAGCTTAAAACCTATCCGCGCGGACAGGTCCAGGCTTCTCTGAGAGAATGAAAGCCGTCCGGACCTAAGGCAGCTCTGAGCCCCAGTGTGTGAAGGTGCATTAGTGCGGCGCTTTGCCAGGGGCAATGGTCCTGCTCTCCTTTCGGGGTTTATTATTTCACGCACAGTGGCACACACCATGAAATTCCTATCTAGTTTATACCCCAGAAAGTCTCACATCCCTTGCCTTTCCCACGTCCTTCAGCAATCTGAGCAAACTTTCTCTGGGCTCTGTGAAACCTTTGGTGCTTTTGGCATAAGAGGCCATTGCAGATTGGTAGAGGACACGGGCGACTTCAAATTCTTACTGACAGGAGTGAAAACTAGGACAGCTGAGGGAGAAGGTTGACTTGATCCCAGTGATCCTGCAAAACAAGGGACACAAGCCACTTCTCTTGTCTGTCTGACAGAATAGGTCCTCTGAATAGGACCACAGACTCGGAGGCACGCAATCTGTTGGAGAGATTCTCACTCATCTGACCCAAAATGAGTTTTAATTTCAATATTTTTGTCAGACTGTGACTTGTTTTGTTCTGATTTCCCCCCCCGGCACCGTCTTCACTGTGAAACAAGCGCCAGACAAAAACTGAGGTTTTTTTCAATTGTCAAACAACTAGTGAGTTTTGAATTAGACTTAATTTGTTTACCTGTCCTTACAAGGAATGGCATGTAGATAATCTGCACCCTCAACTAAAATAATCTGGCCACAATGGATATTTATACAGCTGTTTCTGATCAAATTATGGATGCATATTTGTATTATTTTTGATTGTTTTCTATCTGGAGCCATGGGCAGAGGTTGCCCTTGTTAGGTAAAATAATATAAAATCTAAATACTTGTGTGCTGGCCTAGTAAAGTAAATTTTTTTTCAGTTCTGCCTTTTTATTATTTTAGGGGAGATCTATTCTGATTTTCAGTTTTTCCTTCCAGTACATTTGGAAGAAAATTATAACATGCTCTCACTTTCCACTTCAGGTATACCTTTGGCTTTCAGTTTTCAGATTGTGTAATACTTTGCTTCATGATTTACAAGCTTTGAAGGTGCTCTCAGCTCTCTGATTTTGCTATCCATTCCATTATAATTTTATAGAGCCAACAGCAGGTTTTATTGATGCCCTTGGTGACCTTGTCATGTTCAGTTCCACTCTTTGACCCTTTAAAGCAGCTGCATTTGAAATAAATTAGTACTAGATATTACACAGTACAAGTGAAATTGTTCCTCTCCTCCTGTGGTAGGGAAAAGTTGTATAACTAAGACGTGCCACCTTAATAAAATACAGAAGTTAGGAAAAGGTCACTCTAATTACTGAAATTTAAGTTTTTGTTTTATTCCATTACATTTAAATAGTGTTATCACATGGTTTTGAATGTCAGATAAGACTTGTGCAAATACTCTGTTCAAAATGGCACTAACTAAATTAAATGTCTTTACAATCTCCTCTTTTTTTTTCTTCCCACAGCCAATAGATGCATACTTTGGAAAGAACTGTAAAGTAATGGGATTATTTTCTTCACAAGATTCTGTAGAGCAATTTATATGAAAAAAATTTTCTGAGACATCTTAAAGCATAATGGAAAAGAACTTTAGAATTTAGGAACTAGGAGGCTCGCATCCTGTTACAGGCTGGTATGCATGCTAAAAGAGCATGAAAAACCAAAAAAAAAAAAAGGTAGTTGACCTTCTGGAGCTGTTGAATGCCCACGGGAGGCTTGAAAAACTAGTAATCAGTGAAGTCTTTTTATAGAGAATAGTGCAACAAGCAAGGGAAAGGGCAGCCCCCAGCTACAAAGTACAGCATAGGGGCTGGGAGAGGAAGAATGACCTGAAGGGTGGGAGTGAAAAGTTAGTGGGAGGAGATGACTCCAGCTAATTTTTGGAAGAGCAGAGCTGGCTATACTTGTGACTACTGTCATCTAATTCAGTCCAGCTTGTCCGGGGTCTGTCTCCTGCTTCTCTGGAGCTGCCAGCAGGCTGATGCCACAGCAGCCGAATCCCACAATATTCTGAAAAATGGAAAGAAGATGCGGCACGGATGCTGAGAAGCAAATGGCACCAATGGATATTCTCGGCTTTCCTTCTTCATTTCAGTTCTCAAACAAAATGAAATTCACTTGGGCTACCCTGATTTCTGCCACAGAAGTTATTGGGGTGGAACCAGCAATTCAAAGTCTTTATGGTGTCCCCTTGGACTGGAGACCTGTAGGTGGGAAATGTTCCTTTCTGAATAGGGTTTGTAGGTAGGATTTCTCAGAGAAACTAGACAGCTCAAAACCTCGGAGGTCTGAAAGAAAAAAATATTTTACTCTTTCTTTCTTTCTTGTTTTAACTAAAAGAGCTGTGGAACATTTCCACCATTATGAGAAACGCTTCAAAGAATGAGATATGGACAGACAGACAGATCTGAGGTCAGAGAGATAAGCAATATTAAATCCCAGGGGAGTTTCAACCAGACTGATGCTATTACATAGGAGGTGGAGGAGAAGGAAAATTGTGCAGATATTATTTTTTTGTATGAAAATTCATGTGTGACTCATGCAGGGGAAAGCACATTTTTAATATTCAACTGCTACTGTAGCAGGAGTGCTCCTAATATGACAATATACATAGGCATTCTCCCTGAGATTACGGTACTGAATGTTAACGCTGGTGCTCAGAAGGCAGTTGCTTTGAAGTAAGTTAGTGGATGAATTTACTGCATGCCAGCTATTTTCTGCTCATTATCAGTAAAAGCAGGCTAAGCTACGCTCCACTCCAGATTATCTGTCTACACTGCAAAATGAAGGAGAGCCACAGCGCAAACTCAAGCTGTGGAGCCCTGACAGCCACGCTGCTAATATATATAATGAGGTGATATCTCCTTAAGATCATGAGGTAGCAGTAGATACATGTCCAAGATGTGTAGTAGAAAAATACTTTTAGATTACTCATGATCTATTTACAGCTCTGCCTTGCCTTCTAGGATCCAAATGTAGGAGCTCAACAAAGTACCTTACAGTATCAGAGACCTAATTCTAAACTGTATTTGGTTCGATGATTTCTTTGATTAACATCCACTTCCTATCAGATTATGTTAGTGTCAAGCAGCATACCCAAACGGAGTGCCAATGATGGCGGTGCCCAGATCCTTTACAGATTTTTTTTTTATTGAGGCTATCAAACCCCCCTTTTCAATGATAGTAAATGTTCTCACAGACATTAATAGGGTTAGGCTTCCTTTGGCATGAAACAAACCCTCTAAGCGATAAACCTCCGCAGTTGCAGGGAAACGTGGACATTGAAGTTAGTTTATGATGGTTTTGGTAGAAGGAATTACATTTTAGGTCATTTCTGTTATTCAGCTAGAAGTGTTGAAGCATTAAACTCCCAGGTTTGTTCTGTGGAAAAGAAAGCATCTTATTTAGTAGTAAAGAATGATTACAGCTCAGAAAAATTGCCGTTGTCCCTGATGGTAGTTCAAAGGATTAAAAACTTTTAACCTCCTATTATTGAGTACGTATTTGTGGAGAGATGCCATGCAAGAAAAAAGCAGTTCCCATTTGTATACCTTATCTAAACCATGAAAGCAATGTCATTTATTTCCAAATTTTTTTTTTTTTTTTAAGATTTTCTATGTTCTCTCCTTTGCATGCTTGTAACGAATTACTTGGCTAGATGTAAACTGGTCTCACCTCCCGTCAGTCCAAGGCAATGAATGTCACAATGAATCCAGCGAAATATCTCCTGACCAGTTTTTATTTTCACCACACACACACGGGTAAAGAAACAGAGGAACTCCAGCCAGGGAACAATAAAAAAAAAATCCTTTCACTGACATCAGGGAAGTACCACATCTAGAGATGGACCTTCTATCTCTTCTTCTTCAAGAACCCCCCCTTTCGAGAAAGAACTCCAGGCCCCTTGGGTTGATTTCCAGGATCTCTCTTTAGTTGTAGAGTGATGGCAGCTGCTTTTGTAAGAAGGAACGCAGACCTGAAAGGTATTTCCCTTTTTGCTGCTCTTACTGGAAGTACCTGAAGAGCACTGGGGTAAGGCAGAGACATAAATGGAATTTACAGAGATTAGCTGCAGGGACAGCTGTCAGTTCTGAAACTGATAATCTGTCTGTGTTATAGATGACATTATGTTGATTGTTTCCAAGTGGATATAAAAGTATTTTTTAAATGATATCATTTGATTTGGAGTGGTTGGTAGAGATGGAAAACAGATAAGGAGCGCATTTCCGTTACGTCCTTGCCACATTCTCAAGAGCAATTCTTGTCTGATCTTGGTGTTTCTGTGCTCAGTCAAACAGCCTGTTAAGAAGCTCTCAAATTGTTTCTGTTCACCAGAATGATACTTTTACGAAATCATGTTTAATTACGTGTAGCTAATTCTTTACAAACGCATATTAAAACCCAAAGAAATATTCCATTTCAGTAATAAAGTACAGACTATGACACCAGTTCCCTATAAAGCAAGTTCCCATAACAGAAATTGTTGTAGGTATCCAAAAAGGATGTGAAGACAAACCTGAACATTGCATCCGAAACCACTACACTTAGAAGGAAAATCAAACCTCTGCTCTTTTCTATCTCAGTAATGAGTCTCAAGTTGCAGCCTAAATGAAAATGTAGATTCACATCTGAACTGTGACATATTCCTGTCACATTGTCTACTTTTTGTTTTTTCTTTTCATAGCTGGTCATCCAGCTTTCCCCTCTTACCTCCTCTGTGTCAGCCGTCAAAGCCTAAGGATGTTTAAATAAGAGATTAAAGGACTTTCTTGAAACATTAACAATTCCCTTCTATCATTTTCACAAAATCCTGCATTTGTCTAGTGCTATTATTGTTACTACTACACACTAACATAAACCAGGTTTTGTCATTCGTTGTCTCCTCCAGCTTTATTTACAGCTCAAATCATAATCCATTTTATGGATTATATACTGAATGCCTTTACCTCCAGTTTCCCAGAAGGCTAAACATATTTTATATCAATGTTTTTCAAGCCAGCGAACAACTGCATTTCCTGGAAATTATTTCAAGAAATCAGAAAACACCTCAACTTAAAGAAGAAGAAATGCTCCCTGATTACAACTGCAATTCAATCATTTCTTTTTGTTCTGATGTGACCCGCCTGCTTTACAGAAGGTATTATCGACAGTTACAAGGCACGGAGCCATTTCGTCACCGTTTTATTCATCAGCCATGAGAGTGATGAGACCTAGAGGAGAGAGCAGGGTTGCACTGTGGTAGGTGTTGTATGAGTGATCGTTTCTGACTGGCAGCAGATTAACTACCACAGCAAGCACAGCTGTGGCAGAAACAGCTCCTCCTATGCAAATAACCCTAATAAAAATGGAAATAAGACAGGCAGAAGATCAGTCTCTTCGTAAGATTGTTCCAGAGTGCTCTTCAAAAACCCATCTGTCTTTAGAAATAGGGCCTTGCATTCATTTTTGATGCCAAATAAGAATTGGATAGTATTGGAACAACAGAAATGGAATGCAACTGATGACAGACGGGCAGCGAAATAGGAGGCTACGCCCATACCGCTCATGTAATTGCTAGTGGGTACGAATTGTAACTTGATGTATGTATCCAGGTCTTCTGTCAGTGCTAATGCCTCTGGTCCACTGAAATATGCCTAGCCGCCAATACGATGTGACAATTAGAAGCTTTAGAGATACTGGATTCTGCATCTACTTCGCCCTTCAAACTGCTGCCCTCGTGTCACTGTGTTAACTGTGCTCTTCCCTCCCGCAACGTTACTCTTGAGAGCTGCACAGTAAAGCTGATCAACAGACATGGTCAGTCGCACAGCAATTTTACATCAGGAAATCTGTGTCTCTGCAGATAATTTCAATTTTTCTTTGGCAGAAAGCATAGAAGGGTTTTTTTGTTGTTGTTGTTGTTGTTTCTTTACTACTGATTTGCTCTTTTACTTAATAAAATATCCTATTTTGCAAAGACAGTAACAGAAGCAGAGAAGAGGAAGCAAAAGAATCATATTCCCAACCATGCTAATATAATCCTATGCTGTTAAAAAATGAAGTAATCAATCCCAGGGATAACAGGATGTACAATATATAACGAATGCATGATGCAGTTTATAAGAATTGGATGACAAATGGCATCTTCAGAAACAGGGAGGCGGATGTCTGAGGCTTAAAATCACCAAGTAGCACAGGAAACCAGAAATATAACTGATCCACGAGTTACACCTTCAGGGTATCCCAAGACCTTTGCCTGTTGCCAAACTTTAAGCTAGCAGAGGAGTCGAAGGTGGGCATCAGTGATTGCTTTGTGCTTCCTGATGACGATCTTCAACTGTATCTATTTATGGGAGAGGTATCATCAGGACTGTGATCAGTCTTTGCAATTCTAGATTTAGAACTTGCTTTTAATTGCTCTTGTCAAGCTTCCCCTACTTACCAAGAGCAAGAGGAATACAAATTGAACGTTCCCAGATACTTAAAACTTTTCTTACTTTTTTTCTTTTAAAACAAAAAATCAAATTGTATTCACTGACCTCTGCTACTTTTTTCTTCTTCTATGCCTTTATTCTGAAAAATCTTATCCGCTAGGATCCAACTGAAAGAGTCAGAGGATACTTAAAACTCTATTTTCAGACAGATACGTGACTTTTTGCAAATGAGCTAAGTGTGAGGTGTTGTGGGTTTAGCTCTGTAGGAACAGAACTGGGTCAATAACACATTTTATGTGGACCTCTGAGATGGTTATGCCTTTCAGTCGCTGCCAATAGTGAAACAAGTATCCTAGACATGAGTGCTCGTATCATGGACAATCTGAGCTTCTCAGTTCTTGCAGCCCCTTTATTCTCCAAGAATGCCTATAGAAAATTTCAGAACGGGAGTACTTAAACGCAGCCAAAAAAATGGCACTTGGGCATGGGGTTATGTGGGAGACAGCTGGGTGGCCTTTGATTTTGTAGTGCTGACTGTGATTAAAAATTCAGCTCAGAAATGAACCAGTGCAAAGACTAAATGTCCTGTCTGTGTCATGGTTTCATCTATGTGCCTACCTGACTATGTTGCTAGTCCACCTCCCAGCTCAGCAATTCAAAGGAATAAGTGGTTCCCTTGCAGAGCTCTGTCTGTACTCCGGGTATTTCAGATGAGTGTAGCGTAAGCTACTGCTTGCTTTCTCTTTCATTTTGTGTTTTTATTCCATTTTTTCTTTTCACACCACAGTGCATTGTTTTCCTCTGTGTTTTAGGAATTGTCCTTTTCTTTCCCTTCACTCATTTATCTCTTACACTGCGGTATTTTCTCTGTGGTGCACCTATCCCCACATTCTCTCTCTCACCTACCTTGCTCAGCCTCCTCCAAAGCATTGCCTGATTAGAACGGCGGGGAAAGGGCCATTTTTAGCTGGATCCGAAGAAACATTCAAAAAAGGTAAGCTTATTTAGAAGACCGAGCTGTGGATGCAGTACCGCCATACTGTGGTAGTTTCTTAGACAAATGAAGCGTCACAGAGGGCTGCCATCTCAAAGGAAACAGAACCTCGCTGGAAATGAATCCGTTACGGGAGATGGACACTGCAACACTCTTCAGTGAATTATAGCTGATATTTTTGCTCACAATTACCTGGCAGGAAAGACTCGAGCCCCATTCCTTGCCTGCGGATTTATTCCAGCTGCTGAATGTTCCACCCGAAGTCCTTCGTCTCCTCATTTTAATTAGTGCATGCAGAGGCTGGCAGCCTGGCTGAGGCGGACAGTCAGCTCTAGTCCAACTGCCCTAATTCAGTGTGGTGAGGTGGGAATGCACCCAGTTTCCCGAGACTTGCCAAAATCAGACAGCATTGTCTTTTGTACTATGGACAACTGACTTGGAGAGTACCAGACAATAGTTTGTGTCTCTTGCTTACCAACTATTTTAAAGGCTCTTTGCTTCCTATTTCACACAAGTTCAATACGTCCAATTTTAAGAAGGAAACAAATGGAAAAGTGTATCTTCGAAAAGTCACATCAGCTATGTGGTCAATTGCTTTTCCACTTCGAAAATCAGTGCACGGGGTTCACTGATCAGTGCTTTACACCACTAAGCAAAGAAAAGTTTACAATTTTCTGGATTAAACACTTCAATGCAGCTCAAGCAACCACATCCCTGTACAAAGCACTTAGAAGAAATAATATCAATACCCTCTTATGTCTTGAAAAGGGGAAAAAGTCCCCCTTAAAAGCTGTGAATGTCATGGCAATAATCGATTCCTGAAGTGGAAATTCATGTAGGATGCCAGCAGTGGAAAAATTAAGCAATGGAAAATAGGATGGCCTAAAAGTGAGGCAAAGGCAGTTTAAGATGCATCTGTACTGCCTTTTGAGTTCAGCTGGGCAGCTGGCTGGGCAGCTGCTGCACTGGGAAATAGCGATGAGATCCATAAAAGGGATGGAAAAATGTATAGATGAGTGTTGCTGTAGGTGTTACAGACTTCCAAAGGACCTTGATGGTGGGCCTCACTGTCAGACAGTGGCAATTTTGCCAGACTGATGAAGGATAGTTATGCCACAAGAGGGTGCACTGGGATAAGAAGGCTGCACGGATAAAGGCATTATATAAAACATCACAGTGGAAGACACCATTTCAAATAACTTCAGTATCTCCTCGTAGAAGCAAAGGTCTCAATAACTTCCTTGTATTCCCTCCACCTAACACCTAGAGGGTAATGAAACTGCACAAATATGATGTTACGAGTGTCTCTTTAACCGTATCCATTTTTTTCCATGCATTGGACAATCACTTATTTGTGTGCCTATGTGACAAGGTGAACATAGCCCTTCCTTTAGGTATAATTCCAATATCACCACCTTCTAGTCAAGAATGACGTGCCCAGCAAGTCTCCTGCTGCAAACATGACACACGCCATTGTCCTGTGAGCTTACAGTTGTCAGTATTCTCTGAAAAAACCTCATAAAATAACCAGGTATACAATGAAATCTTACCTATAACTTTTCCTAGGAATAGTGCCTTCGGGGAATCGAACTGAATATCAGACGCTGTTGGCAGGCTGTAACTTGTTGGAGGATAGTGATCAAGCTGGGGGAAGAGAAAAGAAATGATGAGTATTTTGAACTGATCTGCCTTCTTACGGTGCTATCGTATCAGGTCTACTTTGTAGAGTTTATGCCACCACTTACAACTCTGTCTGATACGCTCTGCTTTCGTTTTCATAAAGGAAAAGTAACAGTTAATACCCCTCCTTCCATATCTGACATTTACAAGGTTCCCAAGGCCTGAAAAATACCTATATTGGATATTTGTATGTTCTGGTTGCTGTAGAATCATTACAGCTTTTGCCTGTGCGCTTCAATATAATTGCTAAAAATAACAGCAGCGTCAACATCAACAATAAACCAGCTTATTATTTTAATGCAGGATTTCCATGTTACTGCTAAAGCTAGATTTACATGCTTTGCCCGCGAGAGAATAGCTGAGACTAATGTAGGTGTTGGCCCTTTTCCTTTTCTTTCAGAAAAGTAAAAAATTAATAAGACACACATTTTTGCACTTCATGTTTATTATTTTCTTGTTGAAAATGTTGTTCAACTTAATTGTGATGACACCTAGTGAAACCTAAGAAATAAATTAACGAGTAATCAACTTAGCTAAATAGTATAATCTACAGGAAACTCATCTTGTCCCTGATATGGCATAAGAATCACATTCTATTAGAATATTTTTTCCTGTTTTTTAACTATTTAACAGAAAAATGTGAAGAGAGAGGAAGAAAACAAACTGCCTATGCTTAGCAATAGCACTATTAAGATAGTTCAATACAGCTCAGAAGAGTTTTGATGTTCACATTTCATAAAGGTAATTGGGGTGAATTTTTAACTTTGCTGTTGTTATTTATTTTCTTGGCTTTATGTATTTAATAATTTAATAATAATAAATTACACAGGCTTTAAGAGGGCAGACCCACAATTGTTTATTTTTTTCTGTCCTTACCTCAGCATGAAACAAGATAGAAACTCTTAGGTGATTTAAGACTTTGCAGGGTATTACGGATTGCAGACGTAATTCTGGAGAAACCACAATACTGAGGGGCATAAAATTTTTTAACGTACCTTTTTGGCATATTTCTAATTTCAAAATACCATTACCTTGAATTAGTTAGCTTTAATGATACTGCAGCGGTTGAAAGGAAACGAATGGCAGATAGCATAGAACTGATTGGCTGAATCCCATTATACACTGGAATTCTGTGAGCTCATTACTGGGAAAGCCTACTAATGTCATACCCATGAATCTGCAGAGGCAATCATCTCAGAAAACTATGACAACTGGAACAGAGGGCTTCTGTCTTTCTTATACTGCCCCGTAAAGCCTCAAGAGAAGTGTATATACATAATAGACAAAAAAGTTCCCTGCAGGTGCCAAAAGAGGTCTAGCAAATACGTTCAGAAATTATTTTTAATTGACCATAACGAGTTTATACACTGGTTATTTAAAATTTGGCCATCAGTGTTTATCAGCACGACTACTGGCTAGCTCCCAACTTTAGACTGCAGTTTTTTTGAGTTAAATACATCGAAACACATAGTTTCATCTTCTTACTCAGAAAGTAAGACATTTCAGTGTGTTCACAGTATCTTGAACAGCTTTTCTGAGATTTTTAATAGCAGAAATAACATATTTTACCTGAAAATAGACTTATATAATTTAAAATAAAAATGAGTTATTTTTGAAAGGGTGCAGCCAAGCGCATACAAAGAGTTAAAATACAAAACCATTCTGAACCTTAACCACAGTGGATCCTACTGAGTACAAACTCCAGTTAAGTGCTTGCTATTGCTTTCCCTGGTGGAAGGGAAATCGCTGTTCTGGCGTCCAGCACCACAAGGGTCAGACCTGTTGTCAATGGGAGCTGCAGGCATTTCGGGTGAACAAAATACTCCCTTCTTATTTCAGAAGACAAAGAGGAATGGCTCAGATCAGATGTCGGAGCTGCCATGGTATTTATCAGTATGGTTATTAAACTAAAGGTATAGACTTTCCAGAGGCATATCAGGAAAAGACTGGTGAAAAGACTGATCCACAAAAACCTGATCCTCCAGCCTCTCATATGCCAAGACTTTAACCTCACGTAACTTCTTTGCCTGCAGTGGAATTATTTCTGATACATTCTGATTGCACAGGATTCATCTCCTAGGTTCTCCTTTTATATGTATGACTTAAAATATGCTGAAGTAACTCTGATATAATAGTGTGGTTTCCTACCACGTACATTGGTATTTGTCAACATCATCAACATTTAAGTTCTTCCTTTTCCAAAACCAATCTGGGGCAATTCTTAAATATTTCTTTTCATTGTGACTTGGAATATGAGTAGAGGGGTTGATCAAATCATCGCTAACCTGATAAGATACTAATAAATCATAATAATTATTATCAGTCTCTCATTTAATTTAATTTGTCAATGTATTGTGGGTATCGTAGAGCTGTAGCCATGGTCCAGGTGTCCATTATCAGAGCAACCATTAGGAACAAGAAACAAAAAAGTCATCCCTGCCTAATGTACAGGCTGCCTCTACCTGAAAATGCTAATTGTGTCTGCAGGACAAACCTGAAAATTAAAAGTCAATTTAAATGATGAATCACTGTGAGCATTTACATGCACAAATACAGAATATCAAATCCTGCCAGCTGTGGTGCGGTGAAATTCCCTTTGTCTTCAGTTAGCTTTCAGGATGTGGAAAGGCTGGTCCATAATGGATTAAAAGACAGTCGGTCCATCAGCTACGTAAAGCTATAGTTTGTTAATTTGCCATACAGATTTCCTGCAAGGCTGCTTTCTGCCCACACAGTACAACAGCTGCTTCAGGGTCTAGGTTTTTATTTTTAAGTTGCTCTATAATTTGGTCCCAGAACATCTAATATATCACCCTATCACCCAAAGCTTAGGTTTTGTAGTTCAGCTAATGAAACATGTTGTATTTGCTAAGAAGTTCTTCTGAGGCCATGGTGTAAAATCCTTCAGAAATGACAGAGCATTGCAAACCTCACCTTGTTCTGTCACCTACAAATGTCCAATTTTGCCTTTCCTGGCAAAAATGCATAATGGCACTCACATTTAAAATAAGTAAGAATATACAATTATGTATCATAGAATCATCTAGATTGGAAGGGACCTTTAAGATCATCAAGTCCAACCATCAACCTAACGCTGCCAAAACCACCACTAACACTAAATGTCCCTAAGCACCATGTCTACCCAACTTTTGAATACCTCCAGGGATAGTGATTCCACCACTTCCCTGGGCAGCCTGTTCCAACATTTGATAAACCTTTTGGCGAAGAAATTTTTCCTAATATCCAGTCTAAACCTCCCCGGCATAACTTGAGGCCATTTCCTCTTGTTCTATCGCTTGTTACTTGGGAGAAGACACCAACCCCCGACTCTCTACAACCTCCTTTCAGGTAATTGTAGAGAGCAATAAGGTCTCCCCTCAGCCTCCTCTTCTCCAGACTAAACAACCCCAGCTCCCTCAGCTGCTCCTCATAAGACTTGTTCTCCAGACCCCTCACCGGCTTCACTGCCCTTCTCTGGACCTGCTCCAGACCCTCAATGTCTTTCTGCAGTGAGGGGTCCAAAACTGGACTCAAGGTGGGACCTCACCAGTGCGGAGTACAGGGGGACAATCACTTCCCTTGTCCTGCTGGCCACACTATTGCTGATACAGGCCAGGATGCTGTTGGCCACCTTGGCCACCTGGGCACACTGCTGGCTCACCTTCAGCCGGCTGTCTACCAACACTCCCAGGTCCTCTCCCAGCGGGCAGCTCTCCAGCCACTCTTCCCCAAGTGTTGCATGGGGTTGTTGTGACCCAAGTGCAAGACCTGGCACTTGGCCTTGTTGAACCTCATACCATTGGCCTTGGCCCATTGATCCAACCTGTCCAGATCCTTCTGTAGAGCCATCCTATGCTCAAGCAGGCTGACACTCCTGCACAACTTGGCATCATCTGCAAACTTACTGAGGGTGCACTCATTCCCCTCATCCAGATCATTGATAAAGATATTGGAGAGAACCAGCCCCAATACTGAGCCCTGGGAACACCACTCGTGACCACTGTCATATGTTATGACAATAATCCCAAAATAATGATGCTGTATTTCACCAAATCCCTTAAACTGGTGTGTGATCACAGGTTGCCCATCTCTGGAAAGAGGGATCATACCAGTGCTGTGGCAGGGGAGCAAAGGGCAGGGAACTAGCACTCCTGACCTCTCCCTCTCCCCTCTTTTTTTCTGATTCCTCTAGAAAATCCCTACACAAGCACAGCAGGGAGGCAGAGGCAGACCCATACCCATACCTGCACACTGGAGTCCTCCAGTGGGACTTCTGTGGCAAAGCTCAAAGAGAGAGGCTGCAGCAGGGCGTACAGGGCGTGCCAGCAGCGGAACCACGCATCTTTCTGGTGCGGCCAAATATGAGATATGAGCAGGCGTGCCCCCTCTTCCCCCCACCTTGGAACAGTTTAGTTAGCAGGGATCTTGGCCAGATTAAAAAAACAAATAAATCCTCCCAGTGACCTTGTTTCTCCTGGAGTCTTCGGCATGGCAGAGCATACCATCACAGTGCAGAAGCAAAAGATCATGCGTGGGAGTCAGGGATGGCAACAAGGAGACCCCTAACACTGGGTTCTATCGCAGGCTCTAACAGATACAGACAGTTTACTGCTTAGAGGTATTAGTTTTTAACTGACCTTTTGCACTGAATTGATCACTGAATCTACCTACTCAAATTTATTTTTCAGATCTTGTTGCAGTCAAGGAAAAGATTTCAGAATGGGTCTAGTTATGACTCGTTTTAAGGGTTTAAAGTTTGTCTCTTTGAAGTTTTGGGTTGCTTTGATTCCTGCTTGAAATAAATCTCCATTTGAAAACTGGTGATACTGATTTCGTGGCCTTGTCATCAGTAAGGACAAGCATTTCTGATGAGCAATAGAGCCCGCTCCGGCTCCACTGCTAACTCCAACATCTCTCGTCCCACGGGGGACGCCCGCGTTGCTTTCCGCAGCCAGCTCTGAGCTATGCCCTTCTCTAATCCTGGCACCTGAAATGACACGGTGCGCCACCAGACAACAGTGAGATTTCTGTCCGCTCGCTTTTATTGCTTGTCTTTGTTCTAAACTAGCATTATCTAATAAAAGAAAACGTTTTTTTTTAGAGGCACTTAACCCAGGATTTCTTTTTTAGGTCAGTGAGTTAAAGGACCAAGCTGAATTCTTTCCTAAGTTGTATGTGACTGCCATCCAGTGGGTGCTCAAGTGTAAGCCGCTGGAACTGAGCAGCCCACAGTCTTTGTATGAAATACTAGGCTATCAATTTAATATAAGACACATAATAAAAAAGGAATTACTGGAGTCAAATGATATTTGAAAAAAGATATTACATTATTTAATGAAAATTAAATTGAACCTCTGCATACAAAGAGGTTGATGTCATGAATTTGTATTAAATTACAGGTTTTAAATTATGTTTAAGATTTCTCATTACAGTTACTTTTCTTTAAAAACTCATTAATTTTGTTCGAGCTTAATACAAACACACAGTGTGGCTTTGAGCACTACGGAGATGAAAGCAGATGGCAGTTTCTGAGGAACTTGCAGCTTCAGTTCTCAAGTCACGTCACGCCAGGCAGACCGTCTTTATCTGAAGTTGCTGGGATTTAAGCAGAAGTTCAATAAAATGCTATTTCTTTTAAATTACTGTTAACTTAGATAATAAAACTAATCTTGACAGCAGTCCTGAGATTAACAGACATATCAATCGAAGGGCAAATATAATGCCTACATCACCTTAGTAGTCTTGGGGGGAAAAAAGTTTTATGTCTATGTAAGCTATATATACATACACACACATTATATTCACCCTGTGGATATACCTATATCTGTATCATTGTCAATCCAGCCTCCGTGTGCGTACTGCTATAAAGATAGGGTTTTTCTCTATGCTGAAGACATTTTATAAAAAAAATTTCAAAATGCAATGGAATAATAATGCTGTGAGGCTTAATCTTGCACCATCTGAAGTCAATACAGCTTTGCTATTGCCTTCGGTAAGAGCAGGATAAAGAAGGGGATGTGTTATCATCATAAACAATGCAATATTTCTCTCCTGCATGAGGAGGAGATCATGCATCATTAATACATCACTTGTATTAAAAAGATTCGCAGTCCTGGGCAAGAGCTTTTTGTGCTAAGTGCTATAATATTGCATAACAAAAAGAAGGTTCCTCCTCAAAAATGCCTACAAATTTAGAATAGACTAGGCATGAGAGCTCAAGAAAATAACAAGGCGGTGTGCACGTGTTTAGATGGAGCTACTCCCAAACATTTAGGAGAAAGACGGAAGGTGACTATGAAAATCAAACACGAGCTATTATTTTTCTTCCAGGGATGACTGAACTCCGACCTCTTAATGGTGAAACAGAGATGAGTGTTCACGTGCCGAAAGGTTAGGAAAAAAACTTAAAGCCAACATTTTTAATATTGTGATATTTGAAAATATTTTATCTAGGCTGATCAAAGCCACTGTTACTGCAATTCAGCTCCTTCCTTAGTGTGGCACTAGTGCTTCGCCGATCTTTTTCTGCCAGGTTAGGTCCTTGACCCAGGTTATCGTGTGTAAGATCTGAGCCAGAGCAGGGACAAGCCAGGGGCTGTAAAGGAATAGCGGATCCAGAGAAGAAGGCAGGATCATAAACCCGGCATTTTTTACTGGCTTAGGCTGTCACAGACCTGCCGCCTCACTGCTCACCTGGAACACAGGAGGAAGCACGTACCTCACCACCACGATGTAAGGCGAGCTTAAGGTTTGCACTGTGCTTTGAGCTCTTCAGGTGAAATTTCTATCGAGGTACGGTTAATACTGTTTTAGGAACCACTCCAAATTTGTTTTTCTGGTTTAATGCACTGATTTAGTCTTCTGCAGTTTGGTTGTTTTTTTTTTTTAAATAAATGTCACCTGCAGTCTTTTATGATAAATTCTCTTTTTTTGCAGGGATTTAAAGTAGAAACACAATCAACATGTGATACAGACACAGAAAAAACATAGATAAACTGAAGAATAAAATAGAATAAATATAAAAGGTTTCTTTTCTGTTTAAAAACTTGAATCCTTTATGTGCAATTATCTTGTATATTTCCCTGAAGCTGTTCTTGCTCTGATAAATAATCTCAGGGATAATTTGCCTGACTGTAAAAAATACAAAAAAGTTGGATAAAATTTAAATGGAAATGTACATACATAACTCAAAATGTAACAGAAGCACTGATAAGGAAAAGGACACTATTTAGTCTGGCTGCTTCCAATTGAAACAATTCTCTGACGCTTCTTTCACATATCTGTTGACTTTTTATTGCTCACTTTAATAGATGAATTACAACAAATGTTAACAGAAGCAATAGCAGGTCATATAATGCCAAGTTATTAAAATTAAAGAGATCTACCTCAGGTACCTAAAGATGACTTTCACAGGACATTAATTTGTCCAATGTGTGCTGCCGTATAAATGGAAAGCACCTATTTCATGTTAAGTTTTGACTTTTTTTAGGCTTAATGTTAGACTCTGAAAACACTTAACAATTCTTTTGTTCTTTCTTTGTTTCTTTAATTCCAGTAAGGATTGACGCCAAAGCAGCAATCATACAGGCCAAGGAAAACACACACATTCATTGCTGCAAATCCATTATAGAGGATATATATAGTCTCAACGTAAGCCAATGTAGGTAACACGTGCTGTGAGGTGGAGAAGCCTGCTGATACGCTCTGCAGAACTTTGCTCTGCTCTGATACACAGGCTGGGGAGCTACCAGACTGCACCGTACGCCCTCATGCCTTGAGCGCGCTTGCTTCATTTCCAAGGGAAACTGGGGCGTCAGGCGAGGAAGATATTTCACTTCTGGATATTATCATGATATGTGGCCTAGACGTGGCCAAAGTTTGGGAGAAGGCAACTGAAAAGTTCCCCCAAACCCAGCAATACAGGCTTTGCTGAATAGGATGTGAGAAGGATGGAGATATAAAAGAGTTTCTTACGGAGCGGGTTTACAGAAGAGAAAGTAAAGAAGAATATTCTTCCAAAAGGCCTCAAGTTTGACATTATTTCAGCTGATGCAGAGAGAGGGAAAAACTTTTGTATAGATACGTACTTCAGCATCTGCCCCTGCCCCTCTGCAGCAGCCGCAGGGTTGGTGGCAGGCTCACGTTCTACAACCACAGAGTGAGATGCCACCCTCAGATGGGGCTCTACAGATCACATTTTCCCCACTGCATAATTGCCAGTTAGAAAAAGATCTGACCTCACGTTCTGATCTTCAGGGTATGGATATTCCACCCTCTCATTTACTCAGGAGTGAAAGGAGTTCTCGTTTAGGAAAAATAAATTTGTCTGGGGTTTGATGGGGATGTGTGGACTTATCTTGGCAGATGCCACTGACCAACTCCATTGTGCACAAAGGGGAACTAGAAATGGCTCATTCATGAGCTTCCTGCCTACCCACAATTGCTGTCTTTACCTGAAAGATTGTATGTTACGCTGTAAAATAAAGAAGTTGAGTAAATTCAGTGAAGGATAAAATCAGCAAAACTGCTGGGAGCTCATGGACATCCTGCGAGCACAAAAGAACAGCTAAGAAAATTATTAATTGGTGAATTATTAATTAATTTCTGATTCTGACGCATATGATTTAAATTCTGTTCCACTGTTTCTTGCTGTTGTTTACAGACTCTTTTGAGAAATGAAAATCTAGTCTTCAGCAACATTCATAACATCATTATACTTGGAGGGAATCTGAAGTATGCAAAGATCGGCATCTCTATTTCTTCCAGAGTTTAGGGTTCTAGCAATGAGATTCTATATCAATATAAGCTTTGTTTTATTTTCAAAATTTCTCATATCAATAGCTTTTTATGCTACTTTGTCACCTATTTGTGACACAACATCTATTTTCAAATCTGCGCAAAAACCATTTCCTTGTGACTTCTGATTGAGAGAAAGAGCTTAGTAGCTATGGGTAAACTGAGTGCTAATGTATTAAATATGCAGTTGCAACACATGCTTCTGCTCTGGAAAATGGTCTGAGTTTGCCTTTCTGTTGCACTAGCAGTTTGAGTAAATACATTGCCATTGTAGAATGGCAACAGAAAGTGGAAAAGACTTATCTCAGGGATTTTAAATAATTAATTTCAACAGGAAGGCCTTTACTATCAATAGAACACATGATTTGGTTTTTTTCTTTTTTTTTTCTTTAAGGCAAAACCTGCTTGGAAATTCATTACATATGCTTTTGTATAATAGATATACCTGATTATTAGAAAAAAAGCCGAGGGTTGCAGTTGCAGCATTGATATTAACTATGGTTTACATGTTTACCTGTGGTTAAAGTCCTGGATATTTAACACATGTTTTAGTCATGCCAGCTGCTATGGAATTTGCAAATACTGCCTGGCTGTTTTCAAATGATGAACAGTCCTTCCCCTTACCCTACCAGTGCGTGTAATGCTAGTTAAACCAGTCTTCAAATTAATCAGGAGTCTAGACAATTTACAGTACCGTCCAAAGGATTCCGTGGCAGCATGTTTGCCCTGAAAATGAAGGAAATAAATAAAGATGGCATGTCCACATCGGTTTTATGCCATACCTACCATTATCATGTCTAATCCTAGGGTAAAGGTTTTCAAAATGTGACTCAATGGGAGAGCTTTCAGAGAAGAGGTACAGAATTGTTTTACGGCTCAAAAATGATAGACTTCTGATGGTAAACTAAAGTAGTTCAATTTATTTAGTTTCTTACAGACAAGATGAAAAGATGTTTTAATCAGCCTCTCTAAGAAAGTGTGAAGGGGAACGACACCTGACACCAAACATTTCTTTCATCTATCAGGCATAGACAAAAAGATCGCAAAGGTAAATGCTGAAGTTTGCAGAATTCCAACTTTAAATTAGGTGCAAACTCTTTACAGGAATGGCACGTAACCATTGGAAGATGTGGCCAAAGGATATGGTAAATTTTCTATCATTTGAAGTCTTTAAAGCTGGATAAAATGTCTTTCTAGAAAATGTGTTATACTGCTATCATTACTTTTTGGGTTAGCTGCAGAAAATCATTTGGTGAAATTTTATAGCCTCTGCTAAGGAAGAGCTCAAACAGAGTGATCATACTCTGTTGAGGCTTCAAAATATATGAAACATGATAGTTAGGTGTGACTCTACAGCAACAATAATGGTAGGAGGTGAAATTATAGCCTCACTGAAGTCTATAAGGAAGTTCCCACTCTCTTTAATGAGATCAAAATTTAATCTCTAATTATAAAAATATTTGATATATTCATTGCATTTAAGCTTGGGATTATATGCAGACTGCTTTGCTTCACCCATTTTATTTTATTGCTATTATGTTTACCATTTTATTTTGTACTTCAGATTAGTTTTGAATTAACTTTGTATGATTTACATTTTTTAAGCATCTAGGAGTTTGCAAATGTTATCTCTTTTCAAGTAGTGCAGCGTTCAAAATGGAAATAACAGAACAGACTTGCAAAAATTCTGTTTCTTCTTGGTTTCATTCAGGTAAGGGTCAAATAGTTCCTTGATTATTTTTCACAGTAGATGGATATTTCTACTGCTTACCTCTGGTGAAGTTGGAAAATGGAGATCTGTACAAATAAATTTTCTGGTTTATTCTCAATCTTGTGATGCGTTTAAGTCAAGATTTCCATAAAGCCTCACAATTAAGTTCACTTTGAATGGAGTCAGCTATTAACATCGTGAATATATGGTATTGTTGTGATAGCCTCTCTACCACAGGTGCCCATATTGTTCAAGCCTGAGAGAGAGAACTGTCAGCTATCTTTCCATACGGTCTTCTGAGTAGATGTGGAGTGGCTGCTGACAGTATGGACGGATCTGGGACAAACTGTCCCAACAAAGTTGCTTGGGTCTAATCCTTTTCAGGAACAAAGAAGGCATTAGAAGCTGTGACTCAAAACCCATTCCAGAAATGGCTTTGAAGCAGGTATGAAAGAACTGGAGATCTGCTGAGAATCTACAAGAACATCTTGGTATGGAAGCTGAGAGGCCCAGTCCAAGTCTCTTGACTATCAGCTTTATTCCACTGAAAATTAAAGCACATCATGTGGGGTTTTTTTCTTTTTTTTTTTTTCTTCGTAACATGCTGATATAGCTTTGTGCAACAGAACAGAAATGTCTCTGATCCAGATTCCACTCCTTATTTTACTCTGGGGACACGCACAGAAGCAGGAGGTGTACGTCTTGCACTAAGGGTGTAGCTGTTGCAGTTCTTTAAGGTACAATTTAAAGCCTGCTGGAGTCAACGGAAGGCCTTTGATTGACTTCAGTGGGCTTTGGATCAGAACCTCTGCTAGGGAGCTTTTGTCCTTGGCATTCTTAAAAGAAGATTTTACTGATGTGTGAATAGCATTAATCACCCATGAACAGTCGGTAAAGAGTGATCTGGTTTTTATGATATGGAAAATACCCTGCTGAAGCATGAAACCTTTTAATGAAGTCAAACAAAGTAAAACTTGCCCTCTGTGACCTAAAGCTCAGCTCTTGAAATGTCATTTACTGGGATAATGCATTCCCCATCTGTCAGTCTGGGCTTTTTCTTGCCACAGGTGAACTAATGCAGCTTTGGAGGTGTGCCATAGTTACTAGTATCTGGTATTTTACTAGAGACGAGAGATAGGAATTCCTACTAGCAAATGTTAATTTTGCCCCCATTATTTTCTGGAACAACAGAAAATAAGCAGATCTTTGTCCCTGAATTTATGTCATTTGCTTTTCCTGGCACCTAAATTAACTGTATATCCTTAATTGTATCCTTGAGAAACCACTGGCATCACAAAAGGGAGCTTGTAATTTAATGTAGAACTAATTATTGATTTGTCTGCAGTCAGTGCATGTAGAAAACTGAAATACAAAAACTTCTTGAGAGTCTCTGCTACTGCCTTTAGTCTCGACTGTCTTGGTATCTTAGGAACAGGGATGTAATTCTAGTGAAACCAATTCACACTAAATATTTGGGTTTGTGCTTGTTTATTACTGTATGCATGTACAACATTGTGGATATGCTTATTTCAAAGCTCACCTAAAATTCTGAGTGATTGGAGAGTAACTCTGATTTTATGTAAGTAGCCAGTGGTCTCCTGTCTGCCAGCATCAGGTGAGGTCTCACGGAGTTCAATAATGTCTTTTACTGTATTTATATAAAAGTGAAACTCCTGAGAATCATGATATAACTCCAGTTCACATAGTTCATATGGTAGCAATTTATTGCCTGGCTGCAGATTTTTTAAATCTCTCTGGCACTACAGGGGTATTACAGTAAGTTAGAAAGACAGGTATTCTAAGTATGAACTTGCTGTTAAGATCTCAAAAATACTAACTGAGTGCTCTTGAATTGAAGCTTTGATGAGAAATAAATCCTTCTTGTGACACTTTTATGCCATGTAGAGATGTGGAACTGTGAGCAACAGCACCTGGCAAGCAAGCTGTCTTCCTTAAAAGCAAGCAAACCAGCTGCTCGTCAGGTTGGAGAAGGATTTAGCAGGAAATAAAAGTCTACTCTAATGTTCATTGCTCAGATCTGCAAGAGAAAACTCATACTTTATGATTTGTCCTCTGGATACTGAGGAAAATTGTATTTATATCTTCTGTATTTTCAGACACCATGAAGAGCTTATATTTCAAAACAGGACTCATTTTCAAGTGAACTATGGAACTTAACAGATCCATTTCTGTTTGTATCAGTTCTCTTATTTACAGAACATAACCAAATAAGTAACAAAATCAACTTCCTTATGGGGAATAAACAAAATTTGATAGAAATCTTCTGTTTCAGGATACGGAAGGGGTAGGATTTCTGGATTTGCTTTGTATGGGTCCCTCCTTTCCCTATTCTTGCGTGTGCATCAGACAGATCATCTCATTTAATAAGCCTCAAATGCATCCGCTTTCTGATTACGTAAACCAGCTGTGTTTCAAGAACACTGACTAAATTAAGAAATTTTTACCCCAGCAGAGCAGCACTAACCAAAATGTTTCTGTCTCTTCAAAGCCCTAGACAGGTAGCCATCCAACAGAACACTGGGGAAAAAAAATACTGTTGGGCCACAAATGTAGGTGAGATGATGCAATGCTGGGATACTTAACTGCGTACACATTTTCCAACTGGGGAAGTACCTCACCTGATCCCTTCAGAAAACCATTTGTTTAGTTTTACAGCTGCCTAAATCAGCCAGCTATGACTCCATAGGAACCATGCCATACCCTCCCCCCGCCCCCGCCAAATTGAAGCATTTAACAGCAGAAGGGAACCTAACTCTACGTCTTCTTTAGCTTCCATTTAGCAGTAACAGAAATATATCCAAATGCAACAGCATGCAAGGAAGATGCGTATATATACCCTTCCCAACCTCCAAAAGTCTGAAAAGTGTTTGGATGCATCACCTATATATTTTTTAGATTATCGGGCATTTTGCAAATAATTTTATGGCAATTCTACTTCAATGCATCCAGTGTTATTCTGAGTACCGAGTGCCTCAGCCAAATGACATTGAAAAAGTTTCCTTTTGATGCCTTGAAACGATAACTGTCAGGGATCTATTTTAATCTTTCAGTAGATAATAGTGTGACAGCTACTATCCTTTACTTTTTGGCTCGGTTCCCAAGGAGACTTCCCCTTTTTATATTTCATTTCTTATTGGTTTTGGTTTGCTTCTTGTGAACTATCAAATCCAGATTAATCTATCCCATCCACCGGACTCTCCTGCCAACAAAACTGTTCTCATACCCTGCTGCAATCTCCATGTTTGTAGATGTGACAACCAGGGAATGAAAACAGAGTGCTGTAATGACCACAGAGGGAAAGCTGCCTGGAAACATTGATTGCTTCTTGTAGTGCTTCCCTCAGTTATTTGGATAGTATTATACTATCTCAAAGGTTTGTAAACTGAGATGTGGAGAGACGAAGTTCCTGCCTGGGCTGTACCGAAAACTAAATAAGCCAGAGCTCTGTGCCTTCAATAATACTCTCTGCCTCAGACTCCTGTCACAAAAACATTTAAGCATCTGCTCATCTTTGCAGAACAACACTTCTGATTTCACCGGACTGCAGGGTAAATTTACATTTAAAGACGTTCTCATTTGCAGACTCAGGGCTTACGGCATGATATTTAGCTGTCTGTACATCAGGCTCTACTGCCATTTAAGATGCTGCAGGGTATCCCTCCCGGGTTCCAGCTGCTGCTCCAGAACGGTGCAGGTTTATCCTATGTCCCATGTTATCTATCAGCCCAGATGTCTCTGATGCTCTCAAGCATCTACAGTGACACGTGTATTAGTCCAACCGTCATCACACTAGAATGAAAATTTCAGAACATAACTCGATGCAATAGAGGGAGCGAATAGCTTGTTAACTCCTAGGAGTATGATCTGCAAGCAGAACGCCATCTACTGTTCATTTTACTTCCTAAATTGCACTGGTATCTTCAGAGAGAAGAAAACCATCAAGATAGAGAATGCTACAAGCTACAAGTAATGCAAGCAAACAACCTACAACTTACCTGTAGTACTATGTCCCGTCCATTCCGCGTGATGTTAACAGTATGGGGCTGTCCATTTGCCATGTTTCTGTGGTCAACATCAATGTTATAAGGCTCTTTGGTGCCTCCTAGGCTGTACCGAATTTGCAAATTCCCTAGTGAAAGAAATGTGAAAAGCACCCTCAGGTATTTTGATCTCTATTCACCAGCTGTTTTCCCCTCTTTATTTTCTCATGCAACTGTTATAATTTTACACTTAAATTGCTCTCAGACCTGGTCTCTGCAGTAGGAGAAGAGCTAGTGTGTGACATTATAAAGCTACTGGGCTGACAACTGCTTCCGGTTTACAATCCAGAAGTGTGACAATGACCAGCATCTCAAAACCGAAGCGTTTGTAAACACTCCAGACTGCAAATAAAACAAATCAGAGCTATGCCTTGAACAACATGGACAATTGGTACAAATTTGAGCACATCGAGTAGACTTCATTGTTGAGATTATTATCCTTGCTGCAGTAAAATTATTTTAAGTTCTACAAAGCATGATGTTTTCTAAAGAATAAACCATTGATATGCAATGAATAAAGGCAAAATTACAACAAATTAACACTGACACATAATCTACACGAGGGACTTCTTTGCTCTCACATTTAATTGTTGTTGACGGGTGACCGTCTGGACTTTTACAGAAATTTAATAATATATGGTGAAATGAAAACCTCTGGTTATATTGTTAGAAAAGTATAGTCAAAAGTGGTTAATTGATATTCATGACATACTGCCAGACAGATTTTTCTTTTCTAAACAAAAGTGAAGTGTCGGCTCTTTGTAACAAATTTTAATATTTGATTAAAAGGAGGGATGCTTGAAAAGGGAAATGCAGACCCCATTATTGATCAAAACCTGAAATATTCTGGCCCATAAGAGCAGCCCTAGACCTTTATGACTATAGTTTAGATGTCTGATGCGGGATGCCTCTCATGCACCTTCTTTCTTCCCTGTGAAGGGAAAAAAATGAGTGGCATGTGGAATACTCATACTATCTTATCCCATAGAAGAGAATGGTAGAAAAATCATCCTAATTATGATTTTCACAGGGCACTAAGACACTATTTGGAATCAAAGAATATTCAGTGTTTATATACAGTTTTAATATTCTAACAGAAGATGATCCATATCCAACCTTCAACTGTCATCAAAATGTTTAGGACCTTATACACTACGCTACATCCATATTTCAGCCACCTCAGTGGGTATCCCGATTTTCAGAAGGACAGTACATTACACTTCAAGGATTCCACTGATTACTGGTGATATTGCCATGAGTTCAGCAATTACCGTGCCTACATGTGGATGCCTACTTGTCCCCTCCATAATGCTAGTTCACAGCACGGATCTGACTGTTATAGCGGGTTTGGGGTTTCTTTTCCCCCCATTTTGTTTTGAGAGGGAGGGTTGTCTAGTGAAACCCCACTGAATTGAACGGCTACTTCAGTACAAAACCTAGTACAGCAGAATGTAGTAAAGCAGAACACAGGTTCGGGTCCCATGCACTTAACTTCTACATGACAAGGGTGGAGAGACTTTCTCATTAGTTCAGACCTTCAGCTGAATGCCAAGCTGGTGTTATTATCAATAGGGCCTTCAACGGAGAGAGCCCAGAGCAGTTGCTTACCAGACGGCTTGACAAGCACAGCCATGAAGTCCTGGGTATAGGAGCTGATGTACAATAGGACACAAGGGGACTTGGTGGTACTGAAGCTGAAGCTGAGCTCTTCTTTATTCAAGCTGAGGTCAGGCGCTGTGATCTCAGGATCTGCAGAACTCAAAAGTGTTCGGCTAACTAAATCCTTCATGCTAGTCCCTGGGGAGTGGAAGTTGTAACGAAGCCACATTCCCTCTTCAAAAAATGCTCCAACATCTTGAATGTAAGAGAGAGAAAAAAAACCAACAGAACTTAAACACGCTGATGCCTTTTGAATGAAACATATTCCTGCTGGAATGAAACATATTCCTACTGACTTGATCAGTACTAATCCGTGTGCATATTTCTACTGCTGCATTATTTAAGCACTACCAATATTTAGGTGAAGACCCTCACTATTTTCCAATGAGCATGAAAAGGACAATCTCCATTTTCTTGGCGGGTACCTGGATTCACAGAGTAAAGGACTGATTTCCTTTGGGTCACAGAGAAGGTCTATGCCTGTATCTTTTTTGAATACTACAGACCAGAAGAACCAGACGTTAGATTTATTCTCATTGAAGTCTTGCAGTAGGTAATGCTCCAAAGAAGGAGACACAAGGAAGAGAGATTTAAGGTGCACAGTAAGCAAACACTGTCAAAGCAAAGGAAAAACAGCAATTCTGACCAGCAAATTTAAGTGTGTTTGAAGCACCTCACAAAGGAATGATGGAAATTCCATCATCAAAGATCTGGAACAGGATTGGACACAATGCTAGAAAGTTATCCACTGCTGGCACAATCCTTCGTGAGAACCGCATAACTAGGATTCTCTTATGGGAGACAAAATTAACTAGGGAGCTTGGCTCAGTGGGGAACAAGGCAAGAGACACCTGAACTGTAGCTCCCAGGAGATGCTACCCAGACAAAGTTTTCAAACCAATCTGAGACAAAATGTCATGTTTCAATCCTTCTGACAGAAAATAAAACTACTTTTGGCAGAATTAATACTTGCAGTTGAAAAAGCATTGTTATTACTTCTCATAATAACACAGTCCTGCCTATTTCTTAACATTAAAAACATAATTCAAGGTTGACATTCTTACAATGAAGGCTACTTCGACAGCATCCTAAGCAGCACAGCACAATTGCCTACCACTGGTAGTGTATAACCTACTAAGTCTATTGGGGATGGCTGGGCTGGCTTTCTATGGCAGTCATTCCCTTAGTGATGCTGTGGTCCTGGATAGGCTTTGCTGTCTGGGACAACATCATCAAGGGAAATTTTTAAATTTAACTTAATTAAGAAGGTATGTGCTGGAATCTAGCGCTGGAAAAGCTTTATGTTTTCCTGTTGCCGTGTAAAAACTCTCCAACACTCAAAATATCATAGTCACTGTCACTGTGCAGCCATGTAAAACATGGAGTCAAGTTGTGGTCCCAAGGTGCTATAAATAATTCAATCATTCTGATAGATTTATAACTGCTGTTTTATAGGAGAAACCTTAAATCACCCTGAAACAGTTATGGCAGAGGCAATTCAATTTAACAACTATATTTTGCAGTAGACTCAACTTAAGTACTCCTGTATTAAAAGTGAAGGACCCTATCCTGAAAATACTTACCGAAACTGTGATGCCTCCTGCTGTTAACAGCAGTCTTGAAAATAAGCGTTAGCACTTACAAATCTAAAGCAGCGCACACTGTAGCTCTTCAGTATTTGAAAGACGGGCTCAACAATATCCCTACGGCTGCTAATTTATTCTTCTCCAACCTCTGCTCCCAGCTCACGCAAGCCGCTCCTCGGGCAGATGCTGTATCAATTAGGCTGCTGCGGCGTGGGCAGGGCTGCTGGCCCCAGCTGCCGTGCCGGGTGCCGGGGCGCGGGCAGCCCCCACGATTGACGTGGCCGCTCTGCCAGGGGGGACCGCAGCCCCGGCGGAGGGAGGCTCTGCGCAGGCACGCAGCATACTGATGAAAAATTATGTTCGCCTCCGGCCTGTTTACTGCTTGCCATGCCTTTTATTTTAGGAGCGATCTTCGGGATTGCCCAGCTATGCCTCATGCACTGGGAATACTGGGACCTTCAGTCCTGACCTCAGTGCTGCTCTGGGGCTGAACTGGAAAGCGTGCAACGCATTTTCCACAGCTGCAAATGTTACGAATTGCTCCTTTAAATGTTCATTACTAGAAAGAAAGCTTTAAGTAAATGGTGCTCTCTGAAATGGTACGACTATATTTTCCCAAAAGGATTTCCTGACAAAGCTAAGAATGCTCTGTACGTTTAACTTGATTTGCGCTGAGAAAATAATTTTCAGTGTAGCTGTATTATCACAGGCGTGCAAGCTATTGTAATGAGCCTTGAAATTCTCCTCACACGCACACCACCTCTCTTAAGAGAACGAATAAGAGGAAGGTTCACTTCGGCTGTGTGAGTGTATTAGGCCCTCAACAGGAAGATATTGAATCCCCTCAAGTTCCAGCTCAGCAAAGAGGTTCACGCACATGATTATGCTCTTTACTGAATGAAGCTGAAGTCCTTGCAGCAAGGCTGCAAAGTGCTCAGCAGCTCACAGGAGCAGGTTGTTTAAATTATTAGGGAATATTAGAAAAAGCTAAAGGACAATTTTCTCTATATTGAACGCAGGTATAAGATGACTTGGAAATGCTGAGGGCTGATCAACGAAAAAACTATCTACTTGGAGGTCACAAGCGCATCATCTTCCTGAAGATCTTATAGAAAGAATGTTGAAGTCCTTCATTCAAAAAACCGCTCAGAAAACCAGGACACTGCCTGAATAAAATGGGTAAAATGCAGCATAAACCCTGCTGCCAAAATGTGGATGATGTTTCCAAGCTCTCTGCTTTCTTTTGGAGTATTTCTAATGCTATCTGAAAAGATGAGTCTTGGGGGATCAGGCATAAGGCGTAGTGAAAGGTTCCTCTGCAAACTGCCCTTTCGAGACAGAAACCTCAGGGAAATGGATGTGGTGGTAACAGGTCAGTTTTCTTTGGAAAGCAGTACCTATTTCCACACCAATATGCAGTGCAGTCATCCTCTCTTGATTTTATCAAGTCATCCTCTTGATTTTGTCAGGCAATATGCGTATCCCCAATGTGAACTGCACACATTTCACAAAACTGTCTGGCTTCAATTTGAAAAGGGATGAAGCAAAAGCTGATCCAAAATTTCCACACAAAATGCACGTGTACCCAGAACTGACAAACTTATTTTGAAGGTTACAATTCTTTGGTCATCTCCCCAGTCTCTCCCTGCTCAGATACTTTTATTTTTGTACACTCTCATTATGTCTGGGATCAGGAGTATTGAAAGACTGGAGGAAAAGGCCAAATACCTACAAAACCCCTCATTTCTCTTAAAAGAATTCCACAATCTCACGACATTTCTGGGCCAGTGTTGTAGGCCTAAGAAAATATAAGTAGGGATCTGATTCTCCTTTGCTGCTGGTTTAACGCTGTGAAATGTCAGTGTCAGTCACACCCAGAACTTGTCTTTTTTCTCCATTACTTTGTCCTCACCTGTGAAGAGCATTGCCAGCATGGCACAGGTGAGGCTGAACACAGCTTCAGCAAGATTTTCTATCTGGAGGCGTATATAAAAGATACAGACGCAGGCTTTATGGCAATTGAATTGGCTCTGTGCTGACAGTCAGAATACAAATGTTAATAGGGATTGTCATGAATCAAGTGCAAGATATTATTCCTAATAAATAAAGAAGCAACAGATCTGTGGAGCTACCAAAAAAACCCACCCCACCCCCCAAAAAACTCCCCCAATTTCAACACAGGAGCTTTTCAAGAGTGGCACTGTAAGAGGTGTCCTCTGCAGTAGGACAGCTATCACTGGCTCACAACTGCCATCTCACATTTTTCCAAGTTAAATTCAAAGACCTGGCTTGTCTCACCTTTTACTTGTGGACCAAGGCGAAAGTAACGCCGGTTATTTCTCTGGTATTACTGTGTTTGGCTTTTTTGAGGCTGGGCCTTCGAAGCAATCTTATTAATGTGAGTAACAGGGCAAAATCCCTGCCTTACAGAAGCCAAAGACAAAATCCTGACAGTTATGAAGCCTGGCCAGGAGACATTAAAACTGCAGCAAAGATTCTCTCCTCTTTGTTTCGCAAAGCTGACTGAAATGCTTTCTTAACAGATGTAAGCATGTCCCATCTGGAGGCCCTAAATGCCTCCTTGGCCCTGTCAGATCCGGTAAATTAAAAATACAAGTCTGTGACGCTGCTTGCTAGCGCTCAACATTATGTCTTCCCTGCATGGAGTTCTGGATGTGAAAAGCAGCATTTTCAAAATACTAAGGACAGTCACTGGAGGCGTTCTGACACTTGGTGCATGTACAAAGATTGTTAGAGCAATTTAGACAGCAGGACAAAGCCTCTTTTCCCGGTGCATAATTTTATTTCCTTTTTGATTTCTCATATAGTTTTGAATATTGAATATAGATTAACTAGAGCTTGCTTGTCTGGCTTGTGGCTAAAAATGTGCTAGAGAGCACCAGAAATTGCAGTGACTTCCAGGCCGTGGTCACAAAGATTAAGACTGTTTGCTGAGATATATTCTGGCCATAGGGCATCAGTAAAGGGTCAGAATCTCACAGCTGTTGATCTGGGAGAGAATTTACTTTGAGTGCTCTGAAGATGGTAATGCTTATCATTTATCTGCTTAGCTCACTCAACGTTTTATTCCACCTTCAGGCTCAGTATTTAGTTTGTGAAACCCAGAAGTGGGGATTTAAAGGTCTTGTCCTACATCCTCAGCTCTCATATTCTAGCTACCATTACTGTAATAATTTGTGATGCATGTTTGAACATTTTACATGTGGAGTAAAATACCAAAATGCATCAATTGCATGTTGGCATTAATAGAATACAAACTCAACGAGAGCTTGCTTCTTCTATATGAATATATCAGTACTGCCTATAAAAAAATTATTCTTGAACAAACAACCATCAGAATTGGGGGAGATGTGAAGTAACATCCACCTGTGAAACTATGGGGACTCATCATAAATCGATGCAAAGTTTCCTGCTACCTTCAGTGGAACAGGATGAGTGCCATAGAAGATGGGGTTAAGCCACCTGATTGATTACACTTGCAAGCCGCCCTACTCAATGCCGACAGGCAGATTCTGTGGGGAAGCAGTTTGGCACACCTAAGCAAGGCTGAGCTCTGAACCTTCTTTTGCAATGGCCCTGTAAAGCCAGTGCCTTTTATTTTACCTTGCTATACCCGGACAGAAGTGCACATGCCAAAGAAAGACCAAAAATGTCCGGGAAATCACAGGTGCTGTTCATTCTGCACTGATGTGAAGTTACTATAGATCTTTCTACAGCTACAGCCGTTTGAACTGATGTCTAGGACAGGAGGCTCAGAATAAGGGAATGGCAACCTGCACTGTGTATTCTCTGCTGAATCAAACCAAAAAGCCAGCTCCCTTTCTAATGGAAATACCCATAATTGTTAAAAAACCCCCATCAAATAAAACAGGATGGATGAAGAAAAATGTAATGTCAAATATACAACAGACCAGGTTTCGTGATTTCCTGCCGGGGAGTCTTTGGAGGTGCTCTCTAGGTAGCCTCAGAGAAAAACTTGCAGCTTTGCAAGAGCCATTTGAGAAATATTAGAGACTGCCATTTGATGATTGCACAGTATTCAGAGTGACAACTTTGATAGGCGAGATCTGGCTTCAATTCCTCCCTGTACCACAGGTATCCACTCTCAAAGTGAGCAGTGGCTTGCTTCCCTCCTTCTCTCATTTGCTCTCTGCATTACCATCATAAAACACTTTCTCGCATCACAGAGCTATTGTAAGGATAAATACCTTATCCGCTTGTGAGGTGCCAATAGTACTCCAATAGCATGCAGGTGTATAAATATTGCAGATGGGTGTCTGACGCGAGAACCTCAAATCTCGCCATTGCCTTTGCACAGGCACGCAGCAGCCGGCAATATTGCTGAAGCTGCTCTACTCAGCTTTCATAAAACATCTGCATTCAGTGAGCAATGACACCAGAGCAGGCCTATTATAGCTAGCTGACAAAGAAATTGAAAGTTTATCACATTTTCTGAGCCAGGACCTAGTATTTTTTAACTTACTACACTGATTTGTTTGCTTTCTGTGTACAGAATAAGAAATCCTTGCATTTTATATGTAGTTTATTATGGATGTGAAGTGGGCAGGGCAAGTTCAGTTTATAATCTGGTTGATATCTCTTTTGAGATATATACGTAGTATGGGGGGACAGGGAAGACGTGTTTTGCTTTAAAAAGAAAAAAAAAGTTTGGTTTTTTTTTTTTTCCAATAAAAGAATTCTTGCGACTTAAGTGAAATGCAATTTTCAAAGCACTAGAGCACTATTGTGCATGTTTAATAAGGCAGTATTGCCAGGACAGCAGAACGGAATAGCTTTACAGAGTATATCTATTTTTTGTGAGTGTATATATTTACTCAATAGAGGATAAGCCCCAAGTCCTGAATTTAGATCTACACGTAGAAAAACCTGACTGTAGCATTCAGACTTACCAGACTGGAGTCTAACATTTCCAACCCAAGGAAAATTTCGGATATAAATTTTGTCTAACGGCTCATGATCATGTTGTGCATAGCAGAATTTTTTTTTGAGGGTGGAAGGGAACGTTGCCTCAATTTTCCAGGTTCTTGGATTATGAACAATGAAAACTATGATGTTAGTTATCTTAAAGCACTTCAAAAAATCACCTCCCCATTACTCACAGCTAAAAAATTAAATGTATTTGCACCCAGCAAAATAAAGGGAATTAATTGAATGGTATAAATAGGGCAGAACTGCGAGATGGCCAAATGGCAATTTAAGAGTCTGTGGAAGGATGCAGAGCTGCTTCACCCGTGTGCCGTAGCACCAGATCTGCTATGTCTTCTTTTTGCATCCACTCATCCTAGTAAAAAGCTCATTTTTCTCTTGGAGGCAGAGAAGGGAGTGAGAAAGGAAGGAAATCTGACCCTGACAATATCACTGTAAGGAGTTTCAGGGTTCATGCAAATATAAAAACAAACATGAAGGAGTTTGGGCATTGGCATAAGGATTGCAAAAATTTACACCGTGAATCTGAGCTTTACTTGAAAGAAAGAAAAAAGCGTATACACTGTCACCTTAGTGTTTGTTGCTGCAAATTGAGTAACTGCATAGAAACTGGGAAGCTTTGAATTTACCCTTCCAGCACACCTGAAGGCCCATGAGTTGCAGCACCAGCTATTTAATTTTTATTTTTATTTTTTTTTTGGCCACACTGTCTTGCTCTTGGGCCATTTCTTCTCCTACGCTAGATCCACAGCACTTCAGTACCAAAGCGAGGAATGCTTTCTCCCTCGGGGATCCCCCACATTGCGGTGCTGCCACACGCTCTGCGTAGCCATTTCAGCATTTGACCTTCGCTCTTTTTCTTTAAAGGAAGGAAAGAGTTTTGTTTTTAAGGGAACATAAATTAATTGTTTTCTCAGAAATGCTTTTGTGATGATAGAACAGCTGTGCAAGGAAAAAAAAAAGAGAATTTATGCTTAAGCAAAGGACAGGGAAAGGTCAGAAAGCAATCTGTAGGACTGCAGAAACACTGCAGCTATTCCTCAGAACAATTTCTCTGAGCGATGAAGGGAGAAGTGAAGCCAATTGCATATGCCCCAAATACAAAACAAAAATAAAGTTAAAATAGACATCAGGCTGCATTTTTGCACTTTTTTTGTCCTTGTAAAAAAACACTGCAATTTCCAAGCCACTACCACATCAATCACGTTGTGATCTGCTGCTAATAAGGCTGGAGACAATGCAATTTCTTGTCACTCATCAACCATTGGCTCTAAGGATGGATTTCATCAGCAAAAGAATCCACAATATGCGAAGCCTGTTTTTATTGTGAGATGTGGTTATTACTTATGAACTATTGTATCGTGATTTCCTTAAGTAATTATGGTTTTTTCTTGGATTTTTCCTATCACTTCTTCTGCTAGCAGTTTCAGTATGTAACCAACCCCCAAAAGTTTGCCATGGGGAAGTGACTTGAATATCAAAATAAAATTTTGGGATAAGAAAAGCTTTTTGCGGCAAAGTAAACGGGAAGAGAAGACTGTGGTATATTGAAAGGTATTATATTATGTCACCCTTCGCTCCTTCTGAGTAGCATATTTTTCTGGTATTGGTTTGAATGTGATGACTTAAGAAGTCAGGCACTATTGATTATCAAATCAACAGAGCTGCTTGGCCTGGAAGATTTACTCTGAGAAGTAAAATAACAAAACATAGTCCTACTTTGTTGTGCAAAGCACTAACCTTGTTATTTCTTGGCAGCTGACATGAATTCCTAGTGAAGGGAACAAAGGAAAATATTCTTGCTTGCCTCACGTTAGACTCACCCAACATCACAGTTTCCAACTGCATACTGTGGTGCAGGTTAGAAAACCACAAGTGACAGAGCAGTAGCCAACTATGTCCTTGCTATAAAGAATGGAATTAGTGGAAAACAGAGAATATAGTCTTTAAAAAGACGTTCACAGGCATTTCAGTGCTTTTAGAGAGGGGAAAGTCAAAGTGTTAATGAAAAATGAATTAAAAGATCGGTCCATAATCCAGCATCAGATAAAAAGACTGCCTCTTTCTGTTACAAACTTGGTTTTCTCTAAGTGTGGCTGGCAGGGAGCAGGGTACGGATATTTGCAAAGTAACTCTCAAAGTTTGACTTAGAAAGCAAAGAGAAGCTAAGAAGGAGTTGGAAACCGGAATGTCAAAGGACAGGAGCTTTCCCCTACTGCCAAGACAGCTTCATTGAGGGAATTTAGTGACTGGTGACCCATCCTGCCTGCAGGATTCCTGGTACAGTGTGCAATGTGAAAGCAAAAGAGCAGTTTATGAGGCTTCAGATACTGATGAGAAGAGCCTTCATATTTTTTTAGTTGAAACCGTAGGATTAGCAACTTTTGGGAAAGCTTTTAAAATGATTAGGAAAAGCATCAGATTGGATGATTCTGTGTACCAATAAAAGGACACTGAAAGGGAGCTGCTGAGAGACATTCGCACCTCAGGTAAATGTGATGAAACCTTTAGAGGTGTTGAGAAGACTATTTCAAGAATATAATGAGAATATCCTTTGAAATGTAAGGGAAACAAGCGGTCACAAAGCCTGCATACTGGGCAAACATTTGGAAAATTATATTCCCATTACTACGTCATTTGTCACAATAACTTCTGGTCAAAATAAGAAAAAACGTGGAAATAAATTAGCACCTTCATTCTTTCTTTTGTGTGTAAGATTGTCTTTCCCTCACTTGTCTGCCTTTCTTATGCAGGCACGTGTGTCCATAGTAAATTGGTCTCTTACAATTGTTGATTTTGAAAATGCAGAACATACTTTAGGCATTTCCAAAGCACTGACATAGATGTGGGAGCTCTGTACCTTCCCTTACCCTAGCAAGTTCAATCTCTACCCCAGTTTGAGCTACTAGAAGATTTGATCTGCTTATGGATGGATAAAATTTTTAATCCAAATGCTGGCACCCCAATTTATAAGATATTCAACCGAAGCTTACACCTATGTAACTCCAAATATGTTTCTGAATGAGATTAGGTCGTTTTTGTTTAAATCCATGTTTATTCTAAAGGAGTAACCGTGTCATTGTGCTAGCGGGAATTTATTGTTCAACAGCTCAAGACTGTGGAATACAGTCTGCCATACCTGCTATGACTAGAGGCATTCCCGATGCATTTTGTTGTTGTGTTATTTGATTTAAATAGGTAACATATATTAGTACTAATGAGAGATGTGGTTTTAAACGATCACATTAAAATCCTGGGTGTATAATTTGACTTGTTTATAAGAAGTATTAAACAGGATTTACTTGCTTAATTAATAAAAGTTGAAGCATTGGTTCTATTGTGTTTTTTTTTTCTCAGGCAGTTCTCCCATACTCCGTCTCCTGCACTAAAGCATTTACCTTTAATGCAAAATGGTCCATCGTAGGCAGTTTTGGAGCAGTCACAGGAGTAGCCATTGTATTTCTCGACACATTTACCGCCGTTTGCGCAGTACATCCCGTAACTCGTGCAATGGCCGGAGCAGCCAGGCTTCACCCCCGGCGTGACTTTCGCTCTCTCTTCCAGGTCCAGTGTAACCCCGTTCATCCTTAACGAACGAATGCAACCTAGGAAGCCTCGCTGGCCTCCCGCAGCACCTGAGAGGGAATGCAAAACTGTAAGAGAACACTGAACAGATTTTATTGTTGTTGCTTTACATTGCTAAACTTGTGACAACAGCCAGAAATAAGTAACTTCTTTGTAAAGGCAAGGAATTGCCTTGTCCTAATGACAATGGAATCAATAAAATCTAACCTTTAGATACCATACCATAAGTAAGCATACATGCTAGGTGTGTTTGCTTTACACTGATTAGACATTAGAGATTCTAGCCCTCCACTGTAAGACTTCATTAGATTTTAACTTCCAGATTTTTAGAGATGACAGTGGAAGACATGGACCTGGTATATAAGGTATAGCTTTACTCTCCATATGATTTAGTGATGATAGATGCCAATAGTAATGTCATAATATGATATGCAGTGTCACATTTTTCAAAGGTATGCTGGGGAAAGAAGGACTAGATTTAAATCCCCGGTCCCAGTTGCAGTAGGAAATGTAGATGTTAATTTCCAAGCAACATCAGGTATATTGTTTAGTTGCCTGAGTATAGGGTGAAGGACGTAAACACTGAAGAGCTACTTTTGAAAATCTGGGTTGAGGTGCCTTTTCTTAGCAGTCACTAACAACTGTTCCTTTTTTCCCCCTAGTAAACACTTGCTGAAAAATGCGATTTTAGCTAGGCAAGTCTTATCTGAGGCTGTATTAGAAACAAAGGAAAACCTAAAAAATGGAAGCAAATAACAATGAGTGGCTGTCATCCTTTCTCCTCATCATCTCGTCTCTTTGATTACTGCAGTGCCGCAGGTGCTGAAGAGTCCCTGGGGAGATCTGAACGCTCATCACCACCGAGCACAGAGGCTGATATTTACCTGAATGGGGAAGAGGACTAAATACACACCAAAGAGAGAGGGCTGCTTCAAATCAACTGCTGGTGATTTGGAGTAAGAGAAGGCAATGCTTGGTCTCTGCCGAGTGCATGGGGCAGAGGGCATTCCGGTGTGATCCCATTCTATGTAACTCATATGATGAAAAAAACCCTAATACATCTAATTGCCTTCTTTCCCTTCCTGGTGACTGTCCTAGCCCCTAGGACGTGAAGTGAACATCCCTCAGGCTCTCTCGCTGGGCCAAGGAATAGATATTTATTCTACAGAAAGTGGAACGGGAGGCACCATAATAAGGTACTAGGTATTTTAAAGCATTGCTCGTGTTACTAATAAAAATCACCATTATTAACAGTTCCCCAAGAACTCTGACTTGAAAAAAATCCAGCTCTTCCTGTTTTCAGCAAAAAGCTTGGAATTTCTTTTAAAAGGCTAAGGCTCCCCCTTTTAAACAAACTTCACATTTCAGCTTATTTTGAAACGGCCTTTTATCGGGATCACAGTCAGCAGTAGAGGAGAATCTGAGCTTGTAAATAATGACTGCACATCTGGTGACACATTATACACAGTTTGCAGTGACACCGTGCTATTTACTAAGGCAGTGAAGGCTTTAAACCTCATTTTAATTAATTTCTGCTGTTGAATCCTGACTAACATGGAGAAAAAAGAGATAATGTGGTTTTCTTCTTCCCTTCTTCCTCTTCTCCTGCTAACAGATATCTAGAGAGGTAGGAAAGTGCTTCTTTGCTCAACATTTCATGCAGTTCTGATTCCAGCTAATGGCACTTGGCATGTCTGCACTTCGCAGCCCCGGGGCTAACAGTCAGAGAAATACAAGCGCTGCTGGAACAGCCTGCCCAAAACGTAGCAGAGACCAGCAGCTCCAGAAAGCAGCTGGACTAACTTGGCTCCAGGGTTCCACTTGTGTAACGCTGTGTGACGCTCTCCTACATTGAATGGGCAAACAGCCCATGGGACTAAAGGGAAAAGACTGCAGCGAGAGCCGTGAACGCAAAAGTGCAGGCAATGATCAAACCTAAAGAGGCTGGAAGTGCTGCCGAGCCTAGGACGGGTACTGCAGGCACACGCAGTCCTGGCAAGACCTATGCAGAATTTTTCACTTCTGTGGTGAGTGAGTGCGTGTGAGAGAGACACTCGGCAAAAAATGAATTTGGCACTACTGCCTGCTAAAGGTACTTTCAGCCAGGGGGGAAAGGCAAAAATGGCAAGTTGCCAACACAGAATGTTTTTCTCTTACTTGATCTGATTTCCATAATTATGGACATGCTTGTCTTTTCTTCTTGTTTTTTAGTTTTTCCCTCCTGTGCAGTCATGCAAGTGCTTCAGGAGCACAACTTCCCACATTAAACGATCTGCTGCTGGCAAGACACGAGGCAAGGAGTGTTCAACATGTGAGAGCAAAGCCCGGTTACCCACTCAGCATCTTACCAACATAGAGCTGGCTGTACAACTCCAGTCGTGTGTGTCCTTCCGTGGGTGCTTTCCGGACCTCCAGGGGTAACTGGTCTACCTGCAGGCTGGCCTGTTTGACATTCCTCTCAGCATTGACCTGATGCCACTGGTCGTCATTGAGCTGGTTGGGAGATCTAACGACAATTTCCACGGGCCCATTTCCAACATCAAATGAAAAGGAAACCTCTGTAGCAGCTGAAACACCAAGCAAAAGGGAACCCATTTTACATTGTAAACAAATACACTTATACATCCTGAACAGACAGGAGTCATACTTACTAGAAATACACACTGTTCAGCCACCTTTCAGAATTTCTAAGCACGTTCAGTTCCTTCTAACTTGTCTAGGAGTTAAAGTGTTTCTAAGGAAGTCACTGTGAAAAGTTTCTATAGCATGTGACGGAAATCAAATCAGTTGTGCTTGTAAAATTTAACCAGAATAAATTATATCCTCGAAGAGGATTTTTTACTTCCACTAATAATTTCAGTAATATCAGAAAAACGTGTTCCCCAGCTTCTAGAAGAAAACATCAACAGACCCTTCAAAAATGAAATTAATTTTTGATTTCTGCAGCTTTTGAGTTCCCGTCGTTTTTTTGGTTAGGGAAGTACACATTTTGATTAAAAAGTGGTGCAGAAGTCTACATTTTTTTTGAGGAGGAGGAATTAATTTTTATAATGAACTAATAATGCAGTGGTAATGACCTATGTGAGATTTTATGGCTGAAAAAATAAATGAATTCTTAGCAAGCACTACAGTGCTCCATTTATAGTGGATGATTCAAAACATGCCTAGAAATTTTACAAATGTCCATTAGGCTCCACTAGACATTCCTCCAGGACATCCTTCGCAAACTATATAATTGATACTTATTATTAAGCAGGGAGTGTGACTAATAATATATAGATGACTTTGGAATGAAGAAATACAATTCTGACTTTCTTACTGATATACAGTTTATATAATTTGGGGCTGTAAATTATATTATGGTGGCAAAACATAAGATGAAAGAAAGATGAAAGAAAAATCCATACCAGAAAATGGATTATCAACGATAGCATTCACAAAGGAGGATACCAGATAGAAGTAAAGACAACCAAGAGTTCCATTTAATTTGTCTTATTTACATATAAAATAAAAAAAGCTGCAGTGCCCTTTTAATTCTGAAAAATCTCGGGTGCCCAATTATGGTTTCAGTGTTCCAGTACAGCTGTGGTTTCTTATTTAGTTGAATTAATAAAACAGTCTTAGAAAAATCTTACTCAGCAAGGCTATTAAATTGTGGTAGCACCACTCCGTGTTCATTAGCACTAACAATACTGATAAATAGTGGGAAATATTTTTGCACATGGCCTAATAGATTTTCACAAGATTATGTCAGGCTAAATTAAATGCATTTTTATGAAAACTGGAAGGATAGGAATAAACTTTTTACAGAGAATGTTCTTTCAAAACATATTTATTATACAATTGACACCTTTTTTTCTGCAAAATTGACTATTTCTAAAAGAAAAAAATAAAAGCATATTTTATTGCTGTTGTACTCTCTGTTCTCTGCTGAATAAAATATTTTAATTTCTTGAATGAACTGCCTTTCATAAGCCATGAATTTAGTCTGTTTGGCCTTTTCTGCTTTACAAGACAGAAAATCTGTATGAGCCAAAGCTTGACATTAAAGGAATAAAGATGTTTCATTTTATGTTACTATGTCTTATAAGTCCAGCACTTCTGCCAAGAAACTCAGGCAAATTAGGAACGTACATAAAATCTCTCCAGAACTTAAGTTGTATGTTGTGTTCCAGTCTATTTTCAAGGTTGTGTGTGTAATTCTTCTTTACTTTTTGCTTTGAAAAACTGCCTCAGATGTCTTCACTGTCAGGCTTGAATTGCTTCCCAAAAGCCATCTATCTACAAGTCCATAAAATAAGAACACCTGAGCAGACTTTTCGTCTTATTCTGAGGCAACTGATGGCACTGTTGATACTGTTTGTGGGTACCTCGAGCACAACCCCATCCAGGATTTTGAAAACCTCTGCAAGAATGCTTCTTTGTTCACAAGTTCTTCGTCTTCTGGATGGAAGTATCTCTAATTTTTTAAAGGAAGAATAATCTTCCTTCAAAAGAGAAAGTGCAGAGAGTTGGGAAACAGCGATATTTCAAGCAGAAGTTCTGTGCCTGCATAGTTTAGCTTTATGCATGGCTTTAGACTGAAAACTGTATCACAGCCTGAAAGACTTACAATGAAATTCATACTTATTGGAGAAAATTATTCACTCTGACATGAGAGTACCATTTGTATAAATTCATATTATATTTTTATATTTAATCTTATAGTTAGGGAAGACATTCCAGAAAAATCTCACCAGAGGCTGTTTTGACTGCACGTACCTGCTGACATGCTGAAAGTTAGAGAAGGGAGTACAGCACCTATGGCTTGCTGATCCATTCCCAAGCAACCTCAAAACATGACTCCCATAAACCAAAGGGGAGGAAATGTATTTGCTAGACTGATGGACTGAAAAACCATGAAGTATGTCAATGAGAAGAGCTTTGTAGATGGTCAGAGGCTGCATGACAGCATGTCTCACATGCGAGTTATGTTGCTGGTTCTTAGTCTTCGTTCTCAGTTTCTATTGGAATGAATTTTTTGAATTTATAGATTAAGTGTATTCTCCAGCCAGGGGCATCTCTACGTAAACTGATTGGTACTTGTACCTTAACAAAAATGGATGAACATCTGATAAAAGGCACGTTAGTCAGACAAAAGAAATTGTAACTCTCCAATAAATAAGACAGGGGATCTGCTGGCAACTGACATGGAGAAGGCTGAGGTACTCCACAAATTTTTTGTCTCAGTTTCCACTGGCAATTACTCTTCCCACATCTCTTGAGTCCCCGAATCTCAAGGCAGGTACTGTAGGAATGAGGTGTTCAAGGTCAGGTTGGACATGGCTTTGAGCACACCGTGCTGCCTCTGCTCCTTCCTTTTCCTCCACCCCAGCTCTACCGCTGAGCATGGTGTTGGGTATGGAGTATCCCTTCAGCCAATATTCAACTATCCTGGCTGTGTTCCTTCCCAGCGTCTTTGCTACCCTCAGTCTACTGACTGAGGAAGAAATTGGAAAGAGAGATAGCTTTGACGCTGTGCAAGCACCGTGCAGCAATAGCCAAAACACTGGTGTGCTATCAACACTCTTTTAGGCACAAATCCAGAAAAGATTTTTTTTTTTTTTCTGTAGCAAAGAAAGTTAACTCCACCTCCGCCAGACCCAGTGCAACAAGAAATTTGTTCAGAAGTTCAGCTTAAATAGTTATGCAGAAGAGTTGCACTTATTTAATTTTTCCTAAGTATTGTTTACATACAACCCTTGCATGATGTGGCATCTTTGACTCGAATATAGCCTTGGTTGACATGACAGTGGTATTATTCTGTCAAATTTTTGAAGGGGATGATTAAAAGATATCTAACATACATGTGCACATGTGACTATTTATTCACAGTGACCAAATGAACCAGAGCAGGATTTTTTCAGAAACATGTAGGAAATGAGTTGCATAGTTCCCAAAGATTTCTACTGGTCAGTCACTTTGTAGCTCGTGAAGTGAGTTTCCCTAATGATCATTTTATTTCCTCTTCCACCAAATACCACAAAACTCAAGCCAGTTGTTCAAAGAAATAAGAATGAGGATCAGACATTGAGCAAATGTCTGAAATTACGTAACTATGAAATAAAACAAAAAGAAAATAAATGTGGGCTTTAGTTTATTCAATCAGTACAATGTTTTGTGATGGAAACTTCATAAAATTGAACAAGGGTGAATTTTTTATGTGCTCCTGCCACATATATTCACTCAATAAACTGAGGCTTGTGGCTCAGTTTTACCCTTTCTGTGCCTTGTGCAATTACCTATAATTAAATCTGAACACATTTCTTTCATCGATTCAATTTTCTGAGGTCTCAGGTCATTGTCAGCCATCTGTTCAGAACACAGAAGTACAACTTTGTCAAACAAAATGCCCTTCTCACTCTTTGTTCTTTGTTCTTATTCTTTAGTGCTATTCAGATGCACCATTTCCTCATCTTAAATCTGTGAGGCATTTGGCTGTAAAAAGCAAGGGACACAACTGAGCCACCCTGCAGGATGACCTGGATAAGCTGGAAGAGTGGGCTAACAAAAACCTTATGAAGTTCAACACGGGCAAATGTAAGGTCTTGCACTTGGGAAAACATAATCCAGGAGTGCAGCACAGGCTGGGATCTCCCCGGTTGGGGAGTAGCTCTGGGTAAAGGGACCTGAGGGTCCTAGTGGACAGCAAGCTCAATATGAGCCAACAGCGTGCTGCTGCGGCAAAGAAAGCCAGCAGAATTCTGGGTTGCACCAACAAGGGCATCACCAGCAGAGATAAAGACGTCATCATCCCACTCTATTCAGTGCTTGTCAGGCCACCCCTGGAATACTGTGTTCAATTTTGGTCCCTGCTATACAAAAAAGATGCGGACAGGCTGGAAAGGGTCCAGAGAAGGACCACAAAGATGATCTAAGACTGGGAAGTCTTCCACATGAGGAAAAGGCTGAGAAAATTTGGTTTGTTCAGCCTTGAGAAAAGATGGCTTATGGGAGACCTCATCACCATATTCAAGTATTTGAAGTGTAGCTACAAAGAAGACAGAGACTCTCTTTTTCCATTTGCCCATGGAAAAGAGACGGGATAATGGGTACAAGTTACTCCTGTAGAGATTCCGATGGTACACAAGAGGAAAAAATTTCACAGTAAGAACAATCAGTCACTGGAATAATCTTCCCAGTGAAGTGGTGGATTCCGCAACATTGGACACTTTTAAGATGCAACTGGACAGGGTGCTGGGCCACCTTGTCTAGACTGTGCTTTTGCCAAGAAAGGTTGGACCAAATGATCCTTGAGATCCCTTCCAACCTCGTATTCTATGATTCTATGACTGCATTGTCTGTAGGATTCTGCGTTCCTTGTGTCCTTCTTTTCAAGGTTTTCTGGTAGATATGCTTTAGTTACACACAAGTTCTGAGGCTCAACAGCATGGGAAGTAGCATGCACTTCTATGTCCTTTGCTATGCAGAAGGTCAGGCTAAATAAGCTGATGGACTTTTCTGGCATTCAAGATCTATGAGCAGCTAGGTCTCCCATTTTCCTAGAACTCCTTGTGTTGCAAGCATCTTTTTTTTCCTATTCTCCTACTTTGATCCTTTTTGAATAATTGCAAGCTAGTATCTCTAGCTATAATGAGGCTGCCAGCAAAGAAAGAGACACTGACAGATGGGTGGGTGCTCACAAGATGCTAAGCAGTAGGTGGAGGTTCTCAAGACACATCAGCTGTGAAAAAAAAGAAGGAGGGGTTACAACCCTCCTCACAGTCAGTTTTGTAGGCCAGTCTCTATTTCTCTCCTTCTCTCCCATTATCTTTTCTCTGAAACACATACTTTCATCTCCTCCCTTGTACTTTTTTTCCCTTACCTCCCCTGATGTATTTTCATACCCTTCAATGGGATTCACTGATGTTTTAGTTGACTTACATCAAAGGGAACAGTATCTAACTTTAGGATCCTTTTGAAATCCCATTCTTAGAACATAAATGCCTTGTTACGGCTAGAATTGGAGCTCACTTGCTTGGCTGTAAAACAGGATACAACAATAAGCTATAAACTGTAGACTAAAACCTGCCAGACATATATTTCCCCTCTCCACTTTGCCTGCTTGTTCCATGAAAACAACATCTTGAAAATATTCTATCTCTGTAAGGGCAACATCTGCCAAACTTCTTGGACAGTTTGTTTGTAAATACACCTCTGACAAAGGACTGACTAATCCAGTAGACAGAATTCAGTGAAATGATTGAAAATGAATGAAAACTTAATCAACAGATAGAGATGCTAAGCATATCTAGAAGTAGTGGTTTGTGTATCTTTATATGGAATCCATCACCAGGGTCATGATCAGGTCTCATATCTGTAGCCACTGGAATCCTTCCCATTGAGTTTAGTAGACTCTGGATAGAAAAGAGGGCCTTCCAGGAATTGAAAGCAATCTTGTCCACCTTTTCCACTTTACTCAGACAGATGAGTTTAAAGATAGTTTTACAAAGTCATCTCTAAATTACCTGCCCTGCTGCCCTCATTTGCACAGGGGTGAGAGATGGCCATGCCAATGCTGACATCAAAACAGTACTGATAGGTTGCTGAAAATATGTGGAAAGGGCTACAGATGCTACCCTGACGTGCCATATTGGAACACAGGACCTGCTTTGAGGAGGCAACTTCTCACGGGACACAAGTGAAAGTGAAAGCCACCAAAATATCTGAGAGAGAAATTGTTGAACCAAGTTGCTTTACTGCAATGCAGGAATTACTGCATAGCTTGGCTGTCTGTTAATAATCAGGTAGTTGTCAAAAATCATGACCATATTTACAGTAATTGGACTAAGCATCTGGAAGACTTCATCATTTATCTAATTCCCAAATGAGACGGTCATTTGAACTAATGAGAGAAAGCTTCACTCATTTGACCAAATGACAGTGCACATCTATGCCCAAGACTAGAGTGAACCCTGAGCTAAGTGCCAAATGAACTAGCTCTGGAAGCTGTGCAGCTGCATCAGCATGATGCTGTGCCAAGAGTAATTAGTTCTAATGAGAGGCTATACTGCACCTAGGATCAAACCTAGCATAGCTGAGTGCTGATTTATGTGGACATGCTATTTTTTCTTAGAATTAGCTTAGGTATCTCTATAGTATGGGGGTTCATTGTACAGACTAGACACACTCTACATTTGCCTGTAGGTTAACAAGTCAAACCAAAAAAAAAAAAGCAACTTTACACTCTACTGGATCTTACACAGTCATTTATGTAAGTGTCAAGAAGGAAAACAGGGTGAGTAAAGCTATCACTTTGATTTAACATCATTTAACACCCACTTCTCATGGTATAAATCCATTCACAAGATACCATATAATAGCAATTGAGGCTCAGTGTCTTTCTGAACCTTTAGAACAAGCTGATAATCTACATGGAGCAAACAATCCATTGGACAATAACAGAATCACAGAACCATAGCATGGTTCGGGTTGGAAAGGATCTTTGAAGATCACCTAGTCCAACCCCCCTTCCATGGCCAGGGACATCTTTCACTAGATCAAGTTGCTCGGAGTGCCATCCAACCTGACCTTGAACACTTGCAATGATGGGGCACAAACATCTCCTCTGGGTAACCTGGTCCAGTGTCTTACGACCCTCATCGTAAATAATTTCTTTACAATCGGTCTAAATCTACCCTCTTTCAGTTTCAAACCATTGTTCCTTGCCCCCATGTCCTGTCACTACAAGCACTCATAAAAAGTTTTTCTCTGTCTTTCTTATACTTATAAGCACCTTTAATATAATGAAAGGCAGCAAGACCTTTCTCCCCGGAGCCTTCTCTTCTCCAGCCTGAACAATCCCAATTCTCTTAGCCTTTCTTGACAGAAAAAGTGCTCCAGCCTTGTGACCACTTCTGTGGCCCTCCTCTAGACCCACTCTAACAGGTCCATGTCTGTCTTGTGCTGGGGACCCAGAGCTGGAGGCAGTACTCCAGGTGGGGTTACACAAGAACAGAGCAGAGGGGCAGAATCACCTCTCTCAACCTGCTGGCCACACTTCTTTTGATGCAGCCCAGGATACGATTGGTTTTCTGGGCTGCAAGTGCACATTGCCAGCTCATGTCCAATTTTTTGTCCACCAGTGCCCCTAAGTCCTCCTCTGCAGGACTGCTCTTGATCCATTCATCACCCAGTCTGTAGTGGTACTGGCGACTGTCCTGACTCAGGTGTAGGCCTTGCACTTGGCCTCATGAAGTTCACATGGGCCCACTCCCCCAGCCTGCCCAGGTCTCTCTGGATGGCATCCCTTCCCTCAAACTATTAACTGCACTGCTCAGCTTTGTGTCACCTGCAAACTTGCTGAGGGTGCACTCAATCTCACTGTCTATGTCACTGATGAAGATATTAAATAGTATTGGTCCCAGTACAGACCCCTGAGGGACACCACTAGTTACTGCTTTCCACTTGGACATTGAACCATTGACTGTAACTCTCTGGATGAAGCCATCCAGACAGTTTCTTATCTATCTAACAGTCCATCCATCAAACCCATCTATCTCCAATTTAGCGGCAAGAATGTTGTGAAGGCCTGTGAAGACCATATCAAAGGCCTTACAGATGTCCAGATGGCATCAGTAGGTCTTGGTTTGTCCCCTGATGCAGTCACTCCATCGAAGAAGGCTGCTAGATTAGTCACGCACAATTTTCCCTTGGTGAAGCCAAGTTTGCTGTCTCAAATCACCTCCCTGCCATGGATATGCCTTGTCATAGCTCCCAGGAGGCCCTGTTCTATGATTTTACCACGCAGAGAGGTGGCGCTGACCGGTTGGTAGCTCCCAGGGTCCTCCTTTCTACCCTTTTAAGAAATGGGTGTGATATTTCTCCCCTTTTCCAGTCACTGGGGATTTCATCTAAGTGCCATGACATTTCAAGTATGATGGAGAGTGACTTGTCAACTGCAGCAGCCAGTCCTCCCAGGACCCTGGGATGCATCTTGTCAGGTCCCATGGACTTATGTATGTTCAGATTCCTCAAGTGGTCTTGAACTTGAGTTGGGTTACGATGTGAGGGACTCTGTTCCCCCAGTCCCTGCCTTGATGTTCAGGGACTTTAGATATGTGGGAAGAGAGATTACCGTATATTTTGATAAAATATTATTTCCCTGTGAAAAAGGAGGTTCAGTGACTGCCATGAGCATTAACATTTTGATGATATAACTGTACAGTTAGTTTTTAAATATGAGTGATTTCAGACATCCTGTAACAGCATTACTGATTTATGGTCAGTGAAATTCTTGTTGCCTGGAGAAAATATTTTTAAAGACATTTTACCTTTAGTCATAGGAAGTCTACAACCATTTACAGAAAGGAGAAGAGAAATTAACTTCTCAATGAAAGGTAAAGGAATGAAAACGTGTATAACCGAACGACTTTAACCATAAAGGTTTGGAAAAAATGATACCATAATATTTAGAAAAGATACAATTTGAAATCCAAGGGTGGTTTTTTTACAAATATTAAAGAAACCAATTTATGGTGAATAGGATTTATTAAATTCCTCTACAAATTCATCAGGAATACAGAACTCTTCAGAATGTGTGAAGCTTCTTATGACCTTTTCAGTGGTTTTTTGTATGTTTTCGTTTTGAAATTTTCAAAGCATGTAAAAAACCAAATCAGAATGAAAAATAGAAAAAGGCTTTGTCAAATGCAGAAAAGAGCATCCTCTGAAGTGGCGATCCTTCTCATATTTTTGATCCTCATTTTCTCCACCATTTAGTCTGCAGCCTGAAGGCACTTGATTCATTCTCTACTGTGTGCAGCATCTACATTTGGTAGCTACAAACTTGCAGTGACATTTCTTTGCGAATGGACAGGGAATTAGATCCACCGAGAGACGTTGTCCCAATTCAGCAAGAGCCGCTGTTTTCTTATGCATATGACTATGTTCTCACACCGTAAAACAAGACTGCACACAAATAAATTGTTTTGCTGTATATTTAAAAGATGTGAACTTTAATGCATTGTCCTTCTTCCATGATACTTTCACATCTTCTTTGTGGTAAGATTTACAACTGGACCAGTAATTTCAACAACTGGACAAATAATAAGTCTAAGTCCTAGCTTTCTGTTTAAGGAACCAAGCATTTTTGGATTAATGGGAATTGCGTATGTTAAAATCCTTCTTTAATCATTTCATTTTATGAGTGCTCAAATATATTTTCATATATCTGGCTGCCTAACTGAATATAGCTAGCTGTTTTCTTGTTCCTTTGTTGCCTGTGGTGGATTAGACTCCCTCTACTATAGTAATCTTCTACTATTGTCTCCATGCTGAGCCCTTGAAATTCATTATCCTCACCTGTGGTTTTAATCGTAGATATTCAATATATACCAGTTGACTCAGAAGTACTGTACTACATTGCAGCATAGTCCTGGGAAATTCTGGGAGTCCCACAGTCTGGGATTCCTAGAGTACTGGGAAATACTGGGGAGAGGAGATGACCAAAAAAAATTGTGGAAAAGGCAGGTGAAGAGAAGGTGGATGGAAGCTGGAAGGTAGGAAAGATAGTAACTAGTGGTGTACCCCTGGGGTCAATCTTGGCTTCAGTCCTCCTCAAATTTTTATTAATGACCTAGATGATGACAGGGCACCTTCAGCAGGTTTGCAAATGTCACAAAACTGGGATGTCCATACTGCCATCCAGAGAGACGTTGGCAGTCTGGAGAAATGGACTGACAAGAACCTCATAAAGTTCAGAAAGGGGGAGTACAAAGTCCTGCATCCTATGAGGAAAAACCCCATGCACCAGTACATGCTGAGGATCACCCAGCTGCAAAGCAGCTTTGCAGAAAAGGCCCTGGGGGTCCTTGTGGACACCAAGTTGACCATGAGCCAAAAATGGTATCCTGGGCTGCATTAGTAGGATTGTTGCCAGAAATTCGAGGGAGGTGACCTTCCCCTCTACTCAGCACTGGTGAGGCCACACCTGGAGTACCGTGTCCAGCTCTGGGCTCCCCAGTGCAAGAGAGACATGGACATACTGGAGGGAGTCCAGCAAAGGGCCACTAAGATGATTTAAGGGACTGGAGCACCTCACATGTGCAGAAAGGCTGAGAGAACTGGGACTGTTCAGCCTGGAGAAGAGAAGACTCAGGGGACACCTCATCAATGTACATAAATACCTGGAGGGAGGGTATAAAGAAGAAGTACCCAGGCTCTTTTCAGTTGTGCCCAGTGACAGGGCCAGAGGCAATGGGTACAAACTGAAACACAGGAGGCTCCCTCTGAACATCAGGAAACACTTTTTCAATGTGAGGGTGACAGCTCTCTGTGGGGATCTAGTTGAAGCCCACTGTAATTTTTTCATCAACTTCAGTGAAAAAGAATGTTTGCTGACGATAAACTGTTGTCTTTGTTTCCTTTGGTTAACCTCTAATACTGAATACTTGCCTCTCTGGATGGAATTGGAATGTAACAGTGAGCTGGTTTGCCAAAGCTCATGCTAGATAAGACTACAGGTAGAATGAAGAAATTAAAAGGTATGTTCATTACCAGCAGTGTATCACTCACAGTGAATGTGTGTTTCTAGAGTGTGACACCAGGATGGCTTTTATCTGTATTTATATGGACAGGGGATTCTAACAGTATCTACTAAATAAATTTTGCTAGTGTGATCTAGATTTCTAGCAGCTAAAAGTGTGCATCATTGCTGTTCCCCCCACATAATTCAGTTCCAAAGAGTAATTCACAAAGTCCTACATTTTCCATTTTTCTCCAGGGCATGATTATTCCTCTTGGATTGCATTAGGAAAGTCAAAGAAATTACAGTTTGTTACAAGTAAATATATAAAGAAATAAAAAATTACAGGCCATTATTCTTCTAGTCTGTTGGCTACTCTGTAGCATCAAGCTTAATTTTGTTGTGCACCTGCCCCTTGCACCAATATCCATCCCTATGTACACATTTTGAAACATTTGCAGGTGTATTGCAGTGCTTCCTTACTGCTGTTTTACAGGAGTTCAGCTAGCAACACTATTTTTTTCCCCCCTCCTTTCTGTTTTTCAGTATTTAAGGGAATAATAGACTGAGATACTACTGTGTGGAGTAATTTCCTCAAGTGCACGTTTACAGCTGGACTGTTTCAACAATGCTGGCATTAAAAGCGGGCTATTCTCTACCACAGTCTGCTCTCAAAAGGTTAAGAAGTTGCATACAGAAAGAGGCATATCTGTTAGATGCAGCACTGCTCGGTTACAGCTCGTTTCTGGTAGAGAGCGATCATGTCAGTGAGGCATTGTGTTTCCACGCACACACAAGATTAGATTACTCCTTTGGAGCAGAAGCTGGAGCAGAGAACAGTGCAGACTTATAATCCTTTCCCGAGTTTTCCCTAGGGTGGTCCAACCTGCTGTCTGACTGCAGCTGAGGGGGAACTTTTAACTGCTGGAAACCTGTCTCAACCTTTTCCAAAACACACAGGCTACCTGCAAGTGGTTAAATGCTCTTCAGGTGCAAGATAGTAAAAAAAAAAAAAAAATAAAAAAAATGGTCCTGGCTTCTCTCACCTTGTGGACGGGCATAAATTCTTTTTCTACTGGCAGACAACCACTTACGCATATAGTTCACAATATTTCGGAAAGGCGTAACTACACTGGAGCTCAATGTGAAGGGAAATCAGCACTGAATACAGCACCCTCCTCATCATGAGTAAGTGTCTGTGTGAGGACAAATATTTGATTTTGGTAATAAGTAAGAATTGGTTATTTTTATTTCACTTCAAAATAAAATCAACTATCAGCCAACCAATCAAACAGAAATACCGGTCTTCCTACACAGTAGATCAGATTGCTTTGGGGGATAAAAGAATATTGTGTTTAAATGAAAGTACCAAATTTTCTCATGAAAGATCATGCGAAGGCCAAATATGCCCTGAGAAGATAATTATTTATTATCATTATTTATTAATTACTTCAGTTATGCTAATTGCACTCCAGCTGTCTCGTAGATAAGCACTTGGAAGCAACTCTCATATTTTTATGATTATATTTTAGTTGATGTAGCAATTTTCATCCGTGGACATCAAGAATGAAAAATAACATTATCGGTCCTGCATAAACAGGGAACCAAAGCAAAGATATGTGAAAGTACTTGTTTAAGGTCAAACATCAGACAGTTAGAGCAGGGCCTGAAAAAATACCACCTTGCTTTTACTTCTAAAGTAAAAAATACAATTTCAGATACTTGATGTTACTTCCCATCCAGCCAGCCCTCTTCCAATGACTACTTAGCTGCCTGGAAGGAAGGAAGGAACGGTGACTCAGCTGAAGGTCTTGGCGATTCCTCTCATGAGAGGAAAAATACAGCAACAATATCTTTTGGTCTCTTTTGTGAGAGATTATTCACAAAGGGAACTGTAGTCAGTGCACTGAGTGGAAAAAGAGAGGAGGCGTGTACTTTCCTGTCTGCAGTGGGTTATAACATTCTTCATTATATCCTTTTAACTGCAACACTTTACCATGAAACTGAATTGGTTCCATGCAACAGAAGACACCACAACAAGGGGGAAGCGCAGACATCAAAAGAGAGCTCTCCCACGCAGCATATAAAGAAGTTTTGCGTAACCGGTAGTTATTTTTTGTTAGATGAAAGGCAAAATAAAAGTGGGTGCTAACGTTCATGAAATCAGATTATGTCTGAGCATGGTAAAGTAACAGAGATATTTTTGAGAGGAGAGAGTGGCTTGTTTTCCTACGAAAAATTGCTATGAAACTGGCACGGTTCTAAAATGCTGAGCAATGGTTCCAAGTACGTACAAGCAGATACAAAGGACATCAACGCCCCTCTTGAATGTCACATTTGAATGTCACAAAAATCAGCCAAAATTGTAAATTGTACATTACCCTAAAAGTGGTAAGAGCCTGATGCAGGCCTGAAAAGTAGACATCAAGACTGTCACTCTTCTGTGGTGTGATTTTGAGAAACCACATTGCCCGTGTCCTTTTCTTCCCCTTTTCTGTGGTGTTTTTCTTATTCTGTAATTTGTGTATTAGCCGTAGGTTTTGCTGTAGACCGTGATTAAGACTTGTAAAGGTATTTGGATGCACGGCTGGTAGCTACTGAAAAACTTTTATGTCTGGCCGGGTGCTCATGATGTTATGAATTTATTGATTTTTCTGCCTGGCCGTGTAAGTTTTTGTCATTTGTAGTGGCTGTTTTACAAGCAATTTTTCATGGCTGCTATTTATTTCCCTGTGGCTGTCCAGGGGTCACCATCAGGGTAAGGACCCCGTTGCACTACGCTCTGTACTAACACAATAAAAAAGGCTATCCAAAAATATGACTCAAGTTTACCTGTAGTGTAGTAACTCAGCATATGAAAAGGGTGCGCGTGAGGGGGCAGGACATATAAACCTGGCTAACTGTGGCTCCCTTTTATTGTAAGCTTTAAACAAAGATTTTCTTCTCTGAAAACTACATTTGTAATACTTCACGGTTGCCAACATCCCAGGTAGAACCCCCCAAAATTGCAGATGAAATCTTTGGTATTGTTTACTTTTTTTATTCTGCAGCAGGAAAAAATATCTAGAAAAAATACAAAGCAGCAGCAGCATGGAATGGTACAGGAGCAGGGGAGTCGTAACTGACATGCTGAAGGTAAAAATGTGTGCTCTGACTTGATCATCAGAGGTAGGAAACTCCTGAAACACACTGGCAGAGGTTAACGGGCACAGCCACATGGTTTAGCCACCTTTTCTTAACTACTTTGCTTCACTGTGCGCATGAGTCTCACAAAATGTAAAGCCAACAGGAGCTTCATTCCTATTTCCTGCTGTAACCGTGGAAAACGTAAAAGGGGGAGTGAAAGGATTTATGAGTGTATAAAACTTTTGTTGTTAAGAATTCATACTAATAGACACCTGTCCGCAGTGCACGAGTAGGGACAAAATGCACTACAGCGATCCAAGCTTTATTTCAAAAACAAGGTCCAGGCATTTAGATCAAGAGGATATATGAAAAGCCTAAATTATGCAAGAAAGTGTATTCGTCGTCTGGTGATAGTAACTGCCTTCATGTTCTTCTTAACAAACAGATTCACTCTTTTACTAACTTTTAAACAAAATTTTACATGACCGTTTTTTCTTTTCTTTTAAAATGTAAGAAATTATGTGTGCAAGGTTTCTGAATGAAAAGTCAGGAGAAGAAATATTCTTTTTGCTTGTCCTCAGAACAACTGTAGCAAGGCAAGTAGAGAGACAGAGACGCAGAGACTGAATTGAGAGTGACTTAAAAAATAATTAATTTTCATCATGATTTAAATTTATATTTTTTTTAAACTAGCATTTAAAACATGATTAAATGCTGCAAAGTGTTAGGAAAATCTGTGGCCAAAACTTTATATGAACATTTAGCATCTACCACATTATAATGTTCTTGCAAAAAGTCAAAAATAAAAAAATTATATTTACTTGAATCAATCTAGTGACATAAATTGAATTAATTGTGCATAAATATTTGAAGCATCATGGATACAATTTTTTTATTATTAAAATCACCTCTTTCATTATATCTTCTCATTTAGCCACAGAAAATCTTTTTCTACTTTAAATCTGAATTGCTTTGGTGAAAACAATAAAGAATAATTTGGACTTTCAACAGGCTAACTAAGCAATTGCCAATGCTTTATCTAAAGTCCAACTTAAAGAAATAAAATAGTTTACAGTGTAACAAGACACTGTTTAAACACTCACCAAAAAGATTCTCAAAAGCATCTAAATGAATTAGGACCAGAAGATCCATTGGATTCAGGCCATACAGCCTCAGCACACAATGCAGCTTGGTTGGACCATTTCAGATTTCCTCACTCATGGCATTTCAATGTATGGGATGATGTTGATGATTACAATTAAAGGTAAGGATTAAAGATCTGAGTGGTACAGGTGACCGTATAGTTAGTGGGTGTCTGCTAGGACACCTGACCAGGAAGAACAAGTGGATGAGACAACTAGAAGTAGCCTCATGTTCACAGCCCCTGGTCCTCATGTGGGTCTTCAACCAGCCCAATATCTGCTGGAGGTACAACACAGTGGAACATAAGCAAGGTTCCTGGAGAGCATTGATGACAATGTGCTGACACAAGTGCAAGAGAAGCCAATGAGGAGAGATGCTCTGCTGGACCTTACATTCACAAAACCGGAAGGTCTTGCTCGGCATTTGAAGGTTGAAGACAGCAAAAGCTGGGGTGATCATGAGATGGTGGAGTTCAGGATCCTGAGAGGAGAGAGGAGGGTAAAAAGAAGATAGGCTTCTGCAAGTACCTAAGTGCTACTTAAGTAGCAAAAAAAAAAAGACTAGGGAAAATGTGGGCCAACTGATGAATGAGCAGGGGCCCTGGTGACACAGGACATGGAAAAGGCTGAGGTAATGAACACCTTCTTTGCCTCAGTCTTGACTAGCAAGACCAGCCTTCAGGAGTCCCAGGCCCCAGAGATCAGGGACAAAGTCTGGAGCAGGATGGTTGGGCCAGATGAGTATGAGGTCCTCTCCATACTCAACCATATTGTGATTGTGCAATTCTGCGATTGCAGATGCTGTGTGGGCTATTTATTTAACTGAAAGAGCAGTTGAGATTCATTTTAGTCCCATGGGCAGGATGTTTCCTTTGCTGAGATGAGCATTTTTAAATATTAAAGTACTTTTTTGGGAAAAAAAATAATTGCACCTCAGGTGGGTCTGCTAGCCAGTAGGTCTATCTCTTCATTCACTCCACGGCTCATTAAAAATGCCATTATTCCTGCAAAGTGGTGAAGAAAAGATTGATATTCAATGACATTGTTTCCACATAATCTAGTGATCAGAGCATCCACAGACTCAGTGGAAGGTAGAAATCTGAAACTCATGTGGGCAGGGAAAAGGAATGCACTGGGAACATCTGCCAAGTCTGGCCATGTAAGGTAGGCAGAGCAGTGCCTACTCCACCGAAACCAGAGCTCTTCATGTGCTACTGGGCACATCTGGGCATGCCAGAGGACACATTCTGACAAAATTCCTTTGGAAAATTTAGGCTGACACAGGCTTGACACACTTCCTGCTAGGTGGCAGCTGAATAGGTATTTTGTGCATCAAATTTTTATACTGAGATCCTTAAGCCTACTGGTGGATCTAGCCTCTGACACTGTTTTTTTTTTCAGAGGGAGACACATCCCATCAGGAAGTAAACGAAGTTCAGTTATTACTATAAAGAAAAGAGGGATCTGGTCCTCCTCGTTTGTTTTGGAACATGTTGCCATTTACCCTGCCGAAGCAGAAAACTCAGTGACAAAGTTGGGCTGAAGCAGTCAACTGAGTTCAAAGTGGCACCATGCTACTACTTACTCCATGAACTAATGCAAGAAGTCACACAGTCTCTTCAAAAAGTAGCAGGATGGGAAAGTCTTTATGCATTCATTTGTTCACTTCAGTTCTACATGTGAATTTTTATTTCGAATTACGGGAAATTACAAAGAAAATGTATACCTTGAGTTTACATTTTGAAAATGAGTTGCCATGTTTTAATGACTTAGTGCCCAGATTTTACCCTGCAGTTGAGCAAGGTAAGAGCGTACATAAAGCCAGTAAGCGAAGCAGACATTGCTTTCTAATGTTTGGCAGAATACGAAGAATATGAAAGCATACAAGGGATTTAACAAAGTTAATGTAATGGATATCCTTCTTTGATTAAAAAACCCTCTGATTTTTGGCAGAATTGTTGCAGATGTAGCATATTTGATTTTCTTCTGAAAAGAGCAGAGATGGAAAATAGTATTAAACAGGTTGTTAATGAGATGGATGAATTATGGGTCATCAGAAAATTAAAGGACCTCTAATTTGGTTTGGGTCAAGTCATATTTAGTATTATAATTAACACCTTTGCACAAGAAGTCAGCATATGTCTATTTTTTTTTTTTTTTTGCCAGAAACACAACATTGGAAAGATCAGAAAATAATACACGATGAATGGGATCTCAGTGTGATTGGCCAGGAACTCCCAGGATGAAGCGGGCAGGGTAATATTAATGCCACTGTGCAAAGCACCAGTAAACCATTATCAGGACTAATGTGGATAGCTTTGATTATCTGTGTTTAAGAAAGAAGAATTCAAGGTGAAATGAGTGGGGAGAACCTTATTAGCATAACCAGAGAAAGGAACAAGAGAAAATATCTTATGAGAAGAGCTGACGTGAGTTTGTCTTGCTTAACATAGCAATTAAAAGCTGAGAGAAGATATGATTGTTCCATAAATACACAAGGGGAGAGTAAATGCTAGGAAGGGAAAATAATTAGTTCAGCCAAGGAGCAATACTGAAACAGGAATGAATGGTTATAAACCAAAGATGCAAATAAAACTGTTAGGAATTAGAAGATTTCTAAACAACAAAGGTGTCAAAGTCTGAAACCGTTGTCCAGCTGGCAAAAATTCAAACTATTTTCAATAGAGACTTGGACAAACTTAGGGAACTAGGCATGGGTTATGCATCGTGGTTGTCTGTGACAGCAAGGACAGAAATTCAAGAACCCATAAGGCCTGTTCCTGACATGTGCCCAAGACATCCAGTAATTTTGTGCAGTACAGTAAATATTTACTTTCTGCAGGAAAAAGATCAGCATACATGAAGAAGGTATCAAAGCATATGCCGTTTCGGCATGTAACAGAAAGTAGACAAAGTAGAGGGCAAAGACCTGAGATGAGCTAGTGGGTGGTAGGGCTAGCAACGGTTTGCCATGTGTTGCATGTATTTAGTGCAATACAAACCACAGTTAGGCAGAACTATGCTTTTTGAATCCCAACCAGTTCCCACCTTGAACTTTATGTGAGCTGTAACTGATTCATAAGACGCTACACATAAAACGACTATTAAAGTGGCGTTTATGGGAATGAGAAAAGCAACCCAGCGCCCTTGAAAGGAGAAGGGTAACGCTAAGGGGATGCTGTACGGCGCTGTGCAGAGCAGGGTCACGAATGCCATACTGACACTGAGGCAGACCAAAGTAGAGCAACCGGTACCCAGCAACCTGTACCATGTCAGAGTCCAAGCCAGTTACAGAAGTTACCGTTGCGGTTACTGATGGCCTAAACTTCCCCACAGCCCTGTGCCTAGGATTTTGCATTGCTCAGTTTTAGCCACTTCCCCAGCTGGGATGTTTATTTGCTGCCTTTGTCTTGCTCCCACATGCCAGCCTGGGCACCCATCCCCATCTGCTAGTTAGGAACAAGGATACAGGTGGAACCAGCCTACTCAGCTGGGCCATAAATTGCCCTCTTTGAATATCAGGCTTTTCTGCATCACCTACCTCATCTGAAAAAGAATCTTATCTTTAAAAGAACGGCGCTTGCAGTTCTTCAGACTAGATTTTTTTTTTTTGTTTATAACTTTCATATTGTCCTGGAGTAGGATGAGAGCTTGAAAATACTTCTGCAAAAACATTTGGGTCAAAAATTTCCCTGAAGAAATTTAATGTTTTTCCATTTAATTTGATAACTTCTTACTGGCCCCTGGGATGAAGAGACTCCCCACTGCCCTATAGATTCTTTCACACGTGGCTAATGCAACATGCTCTCCTAAGGGGTTGTTTTTCAGAAAAATGACCTTCTGCTAGGAAAGCAAAATAACAACTCAATTAAAAGAAACAATGAAGGTCACACCAGCTTCTCTACACAGCTAGAAAAACAAAGCAGTGGAAAATATAAGCTGCATTTACATTAACATATGGGAATTTAAAGAGTGTCATGTGGAAAAACTAGTTGATATGGTAGAATTCCATTTTAGGATGCCTCTGGAGAAAGAAGCGATGAAGTCATTAAATTTTGTAAGAAAATATATTAATCGGTCATGTGCTAAAGCATTCAGTCTGGAGGAACGAATGCTGTCTGGGCAGAAGCAAACAGCAATGGGAATCACGGTCCCTGGTCTGTCACTGCTTCTTGTCTGATTTTGGAGAAATTACTTATGTCTCAACTAAGTAGCCTCGAAAAAGTGAGCACAAGAAGCAATGTAGGACTCTTCTCTTCAAGTGCAAATGTTAGGTATTGGAGTGCTGTCAGTATCCCTTGCCCACACAGCAAGTAGACCCATCCAGAAGCCATATCCTTACTCTCATTAGGAAACTACTCCGTGTAATCCCTTTCACAGCGGCCAAGTTCAGTGATGGCTCCTCGGGGAGACTTTCAGGGCAGCTGGCATTGCAGGGGTTATCAGCCAAGTGACATCTCTGAATGTAGGGTCTGTAAATATTTCTAACTTTCTACAATAAATTAATAAGAAAGCTCCTTCCTCTCTTACATGTTCACGCCAGGATCAAACACAAGCTGACCTTTATCCCTCTAAGCCTCATCCTTTTTTCTGTTGAAAAACTGACTTGCTGTTAACTTACTTCAGAATAATAACAGTGAGAGCCAGTTCATTAGTGTCCATAAATTGCTTGGAAGTGCTGGGATGAGAGGAACTACAGAAGGGAGCAGAGTACCTTTTTCATTAGAATTATCTGACAGCATCATTCAGAGAGTTTTCTGGAAACAGTTTAATTCAAAACAGGCTTTCTAGAGCAACAGTCCTGGGAATCTGACACAAAACAGTGATGGTAGATGCTCCTTCCCAAATTCTTGGGAATATGCCCCTTCCAAAATTTGTTTCAGGAATACATCTCTTCCAAAACTTGGATTTCTCTTGATCAGAAAATTCAAATGTGGTCTACTTGACAAACATCTCACAGGTATGAAGTAGTTGGGTTTTCATAGTCATAACTCTTCAAAGTCTTCAACCCACATCTCATAAATATACAAACCCGTACTTTTGCTCGTTTGACCCTAGTCAGATACGTTGACATTCAGCCAGATTTTAGGTAGCCCCCTGCCTGATGCAGAGTTTCAAGTTAGGATCCTGGAGTCCTATTTCCCTGAACCTCAATGGCTCTAGCCAGGGTCTGTTATGCAAAGCTACCGTTTTCAGGGAGGAGTGACTGCAAGGAAGAACTGAATGAGGAGGGGAGCCGCGAGTCTTCAAGAATTCAAAATGAAATTCCTGGCATGTTTTGTTTTGCAAGATTCAATCCTGAAGTGCTTAAAAAAAAAGAACATTAGGACTGCTGGTGAAGACCTGGAGGATCCATGTTGCTGTTGGCTGACATACTGCTGCTGTTTCATCTCTGTTTCACGCATGTTAGGGCTGCTCCCAACCTCTGGAATGAAGGGATAGAGGTAAAGGCAAAGGATGAATTAGGGCAACGGCCAGCTAAACTGGTTAGCTGTAGTAGGTGGGTATCTTATGGTAGATATGTGTATCTGATGGGCCAGGCAGCTTACTTCAGTTCAGAGAGTACTGCATGCTGTAGCCAACTCCCCACCACCTCTCAGAGCAAGTGCCAGCTCTACTGCACGTACGCAGTATCATTATATGGAGAGCGGACACTAAATTTCATAGAGACTTTCAGGTACACACTGTGGGGGGCAAACAAGGGGCTCTGAAGAAGATGCCAAACAGTTCCTCAAAACGATATTTGAACTTTTTGGTGGATTGTTTTTATGAGAGGCACTGACAATGAACTGCTCGAGACTGTTGCCCTGGCAGGCTTTGTAGACGGCAGGTTACACACCTCTGGGTCCTAAAAGGTAGTTGAAGGTTAAAGAAGGAAAAAAATGCCTATGGTGAGGGGAGGGGGGGCTCATATAAATGAAAAAATGGTGTTTTTAATGGTGTTTTTACAGAAAGACTGGATTTTAGGTTAAATCCTCCCACAACTGTATAGGAAAGCTGTAAAAGAGAAAACATCCTTTTTTTTTTCTCTCTCTAAAAACCAGTTTTACTTTAAAAAACATCTGGAAATTTTGACCAGACATGTATAGTTTCTGGAAGCACTGCCTTACAGAAAACTGCATACCTTATCCAACTACCTCCTTTCTACGCAGCAATCCTAGTAGTTCTCAGCTGACCAGCCAGCTATAAAAATAATGGGGTTCTGTAGATTTACGGATGTATGTAAAAACTGAGGCTTCAGGTAATTCTAGATCTCTGCCAACTGTTCCATGAATGGTGACAAGTACGAGCCTGCCAGAGGAGCTGCTTGATAAATGGAATAACTAAAGACTTCAGCCACATTCACAGTAGCATTTTATCACTGTTTTTTTCATGACCGTCTTCCTTCTCAGCTGTTTGGAAAAGCTGTTTCCTAAATCAGAGAAACATATTCTTCCCTTCCTTCGTGTATTCCCTCTCTCCTCAGAGATGGCAATCTGGGGCTTTGCTGAAGGCACATGAAGTTACTCTTCAAGATACTGCAAATTCCACCTCCTTTTCTTATAAATCTAGAGAGTTAGAAAATAATCTGTTCGGTTATTAGACCTTAAGAAGCTCCGAGACAGCACACCAGTAAAATAATTTAATGAACATTCCTAGTGACAACTCCTGTGCTCAGAATAAAACACGCAACAGCAAACTCCCTTCCAAAGACTTGAAGGTGAGAATTTTTATTGACTGAATGATCCGTTTCCCTAACGCGTTCACTGAGTGCAGCAACCTGATTAAAATACTAGATATTGTAGAACCTTTCAGTTCCTGGTCTGCAGAGCTAAGCTTATGCATCACTCACCATTTAACCTTCAGTAAATAAACGTGTAATTCAGAAGACAGAAGGAGTTTCTCTTTGTTACTAAACCCACAGTATTCAACTCTCTTTGATCTGTGACTGGTAGAACATTTAAGTCACAGAAAGGCCTGTTTTCCGTCGCTCTGAAAATTTCAAGCAATAGTTTCCAGAAAAGAAAGGGTAGAGTGGATGCAATTATATCGAACGAACTGCTTTGTACCTTTTAGCAAATACAGTCAGGACAGTTTTAATCAAGAGTATATTACTACTTTAAACAGCAATAGTATGTTTGACCTCGCAGACCGTTTTTACAGATGATATTTCAATTTCTGTCATCGAGGATTTGTAATCTAAGGTTTAGATTCAGGGAAGGGACATGAGGCAAAGGCTGAATTTATGCTTATGCCACACCACAGCAAAGCCAGTAGATCTCAAGCATAGGCTTAAAATTAAACTCCTCTTAAATGATATTCTGGGTACACTGCCACATGCTTTCTTGAACTGGTGCATCTGTTGAGTGAGCCACTGCAGCATGATTCTTATTTAAATTGTGTTGAGTTCAAAAGAATTATAGTCACTGTCAAGTCACCTTTATTCACTGATATTGTCACCTTCCAGCAAAGCGAACAGCATGGCTAGTCTGGTAACAACTGCGGCTGAGAACACCTTCCATACGGTAGAAGAGCAAGAAACTCAGATTCCCAACTCAGCTGACTATAAGTACTACTTTAATTCAAAGTGAAATTAGAAATAGCTGCCACTTTATTACTGAAGGGCTGTACCCCTTGTTAATACAAATGAGACTATTCCCTGTGACTCAATAGGAGCTATTTTGATTTCCACCAGTTGAAGATTACAGAAAATTGGGATTAAGCAACATCAACTAAATTCTTTGTAGGAAGAGGGAAAGAAGCTGTCACCCACTTGGAACCTGGCACTTTACACTTATCCAGAGGGAAAATTTAGTTACGTTTTAAAGGGGTCTCCTGATAGTTTCTGAATTTCCACATTGTAATCTCTACGTTTAGGCTTTGGGAAGTGTTGAAAATGGCTTCTTGTTTTAAACTTAGATGTGCGCGTGTAAACCACATTGAATCTCTATAAAAACAGATTATTTGGGGTATGCAAACAACTTCATCTCTTTCAACATTAGTGACTTTTGACACTGACTTCCGTGCGTCAATATTTAGAGCTGGGTCCTTGGCATCCATGAGTCTCTCCTGCAGCAAAAGGAAGCACAAATGCTTTTCCCGGTGCTGGGGTGCAGCGAGGCAGCCTGCCGCACTCAGGTAACCCTGCTGCTGCAATGTGCCGCTAGAGGCTGAAATCACAGCTGCAGGTAGCCCAGCAGGCCTGTTGCCACTCCCATTTATGGCAGGGTAAACTGGCTGGAGGGATAATAAAGAAACATAAAACATTCTCCCCCCTCCTCCTAATTCAACTGCTGCAATTTCACTAAGCAGAGTTCAGGCACAGCTGAGGATTTCGGCACCTTCCTTGGAAAGTTTGCCCCTGGGCCACTAAAAATGGTTTAAATCATAAAATTAACTTGCCTCTTGATATCATTATGCCCTCTTTTTCAGATCAGTGATTTTATTAATAGATAATGCTGATAAAGATTTATTTTTATGAGATTTTTAGGGCTTTTAAACTTCATATGCAAGTTTTCAGCTCTTTGGCTCCTTATGGTGCTGATTAGGATGGCCTCTCTTTTTTCTTTCTTTCCCCTTTTTCCAAAACAACCATGAGATAAAATAGAAAAGCACACAGAGCTGAAGACACACACTTTAAAGAAATAAATCTGGCATACAATTTTGAAAACTCTTGTCAGGTCAGTGTCATCGTTATAACTGATGTTACCAGTTCTATCCTTCTTTGTACTTCTCCCCTCAATAAAAAATCCAAATATACTTCAAGCGCTCCTCACACGTAGGGCAACTTGAAAATCTGTCATGCAGATTGATTTGGAAGCTTTTTCCAGAATTTAGTGAACTTACATGTTTTACTGAATGATATACATTCCCTGAAACCTCCCATCTGACATGAACCTGCTTCGGGTGCCGAGAAGAGTGATGGGAAGCACATACTCACATTTCAGCTCCAGTTTGATGAAGTCAGTGTTCCCCAGATTCTCAAGAAACACCCCGTCTGAGGCCGACGTTTTGAAATAGAAAGAGATGTCTGCGCTGGTTTCCCCTTGGAAGGTGGAGAAGTGAAGGTAGGATGATGAAGTAACGAAAGAAGCTGCGTTCCAGTAGTTCCCTGCATGGGACAGACAAGAAAGACAGACATTCCAGACTCCCTGAAGATATTTGAAAGGCTGAAGCTTTTAATGTCGCTATATGCTACAGTGTTGTCTACGCTGTAAAAAAAAGCCCAAACACTTTGATTCTACTACCTCCTTTTTGTTTTTCTGGATACAGCATGCCAGGTTTCAGAACGCAGAGCAAGTTAATGGTACATTTATTTTCAAGTTCCTGATTTATCATATTCCTTCAGACACAAAGGTGTTGCTACTACATGTTTAGTGTAGTAACACTGAATTCATGGGAGATGGGCAAAATACGAATTTGGTGACTGCCTCACCTCAGGCACGTTTCGCTTTCATACATTGCCTCATGTGTAACTTATCCGTCTTCAAATTTACTCTACATAACTACGCCCATTTATTCTGAAAATGTAGCCATGTCTATTAGAACTCTATTAATATATATCACAGGAAAAATCCTATAAATGAAGCTAAGCAATACAGACCCAATTAACATATGCCCCTAATAGTTCCCTAAAACTTTTCCACTGGAGAAATATCATAATATTATTAAATATTGAAGAACTGTAACAGTACTTTAGCTAGCATGCCAGTCAACATTCTGTGCAAGGTAGCATTACATTGCAAAGACAAAAAATTTGTAAGATACAGGAGATACGGCAAGCCAATGAGAGACTGAAAGAGCTACTTTCATCAGGATGCTTATGTAGCTAGGTTCAGAAATTTAATAAAATACCACTCATTAACTCACCACAGCTGAGTCCTTAGTATTCCAGCTAATAAACACAATAGGAAACTACTTTCCATTCCAGTCAAAACTCCCAGAGATCATTTTTCCATTATTTGATTACTGAACTAGGTGATAATGCTATTATTTCTCTGGTTAGCACTGGATGAATATGAATGAGCGTGCTGAAGCTCCAGAAGCTCAACACTGCTTATATATAACACCACTGGCCCACACCCAAGTCCGAAGTGTTATAATTTGTGTAATTTTATTAATCTCTATTCAAATGTAAATTGAACATCTGAATTAGCAGAAGAAGGCTTTAGGTTTAAATACATGCATACTATTGACTTCCATATTTCTATCCCATCACCTCCATTTAATTCTGCCTCTCTCAAGAATGCAGAATTAGAGGCTTTGGAAAAAGAAGCAGCTTTCCATTTCCTTTAATGCATCCCAGGAGGAACGTGGTAACTGAGATTTTGTGTGTATGTGTGTACATGCACGTGTGAGCAGTGAAAAGGGGATGAAATGGGCATTCATCACACAGATAAATAGCTTTGTGAATTAACCAGTTAGACTAGGTCAGCTGGTTTTCAACATGTTTTTCTATGTACCCTATTTAGACAAACGGGTAATTTTCAGACTGAATATTATTAATGATTTCTATAGAAATGTCAATAATCTTCATATCATAAACAAGCTTGGGCAAGTAAGGGCTGCTAATTAATTGCAAGGTCTTTCTCGGAAAACACACCTAGTGATAAAGCAGCACAGATAAAAAAGGTCTAGAATTTTATTTTCATTCGTGGTCTCAGGTCCCTAACCATCTCTCACTTCTCAGAGTGCTCCCTCAATATCAGGGTTGCTTATGGTCTAGGTGCACGAGTGCTTTGTCAATAGTCTGTTAGTACAGGATCCAGATCGACTACCATATATGCTTTCCCTCTTGCAGATATACCTGGACATCTACGTTTCCTTCTCCTGGGAGCTACAGATATGCTAGATGCTGTCAGACTCTCAAAACAGGTTTTATTCCACTTGCTGAATAAACTCACATGAAATAAGCACGAGTTAGACAAAAAGTCAAGAATATATTAACGCAAGGCTTGTTAAGAAGCTAATTAAGCTACCCTGAATAACCTTGTAGAAATGCTCGCATGTCTTTACAATTTAAGTAAGTATTTTAGTCCCCTAGCTTTACATTTTCTGAATATTATCCAAGTTATAAACCTGAAACACAAAGAACACACGACAAGGAAAAGAGCTGTGAAAGCTACAGGGAACCTACTACAAAATTCAAGTACTAATGCAGACAAATATCTCCTCAGCGAGAAAGGCTCCCCAGCCACCCCACTACCCCAGATGAGACCAAGGCGAGTGTGCAGCTGTGTCACCGTCCAGCCAAACCGTGCGGCTGCCATGGGCTCTGCTCCTCTGGCTTCCTCCTCTGGCCGGGGATGCAGGTTACGGACCAGCCTTCCTGACAGCATCATCCAGCCACCAGACACTGCACGCCAGTCCTGCGTTCACACCATGCTTACACGTTCTGTGAGCCTCACACACCTCAAGAGCTACAAGTTAAGATGCCTGTCCTCGCTAATCACTTCCACTGAGGCATTGACAACAGCTTTGTTGGAAGGATCATATTTCTGTTTTACTTTGTCAAGTCCTGGTGCGATGAGACCCCCGTCCCTTAACTGTGACCTCCACTGCAGTATATTACATTATTATCATTGCTACTGCAATTAAGTAAATGAGTAGGAGCTGCTACACGAAACGGCTATGTATTTTGTAATATTTTATTTATATCCTTTTCATTATTTTGCAAACCTGAAAGCATTAAATGCAATTTAACATAGAATCAGTCTGCAATGCTGGGACACTCTGGATTAATTCCTTAACCATGACAGTGCACAACCAAAGTGCAGGTTTGCCTTTACAGGGAATTAATTTTCAGTTGTATGTGACCATTCCTTTGTATAGTCAGAGGAGAAGATTTCACTTTCTTAGTTTTTGAAGTAAAATATAGATTTCAGAGTTTTTAGGACTGGTATTGGTTGCGGGTTTATCCAACAGGGTCCAGCCATATGCCTAAGATTTCAAACCATTACCACAGTAAACTTACAGGTTCAACTACAGGGCCAAAGAGGCTGATGGGTTCATATTGAAATGCACGTCACCATTTTGTTGAAACAAAATCAATCAATTTTTATTTAGTGCTACGTCTAGTCTACAGAAGAGGTCCAACACTAAGGATTTTACATTCCATTTGAAACACTGTGATTTGGCTCCACGGAAAGCCTTGCTGCTGGTGAGAGGATAAACACAAACAGTGCAGATCGAATTGGAAAACCTGCAGCTTGAGAGAGACGTTTTCAAAGGCTATTCATAACAAATTCCTATAAAGATAAAATCATGTTTTTGCACATCAGTATACATTCGTTGCAAAACTCTTTCAGGGGAAAAAGACATTTTATTAAGAGTACAATGGAAATGTTTTGCTAAACATACGTAATGATTTTTATCATAAAATGGTATCTTTTGATAAGAAAGGGGCTGCCTAAGGAAATCTTGAATAAAAATCCACTTTACACACATTATTTTTGTCACTTGCTAGGAACCTTTGTCAGTCACTATGCCTCAAAATTTCTTTGGCACATTGTCACATTCCTTTCCTCAAACTGGTTTGAACATATTGATCCTACTGGCATTGTTCTCCCATTTCAGGCTAAGCAAGCAGTAGATGGAGGAAACTGGAACTGGGACTTACACCACAGGGTAGATGTTACGGCAGCAGGGATACCAAACTAACGGGAGGTGGGAAAGGGAGTTTATTTAGAAAGAACGCTCTAAATGCTAAGTTTGTAACCCATCCTGTTAATAATTATTGTGTCATGATTATTGCCTAGGAGTGACTGGACCTTACAATACGGTATGCTTATGGGACACGACTGAGAAAGTCTTGCAAGAAATGTTCTGCTTTGTAAGAAATTCACTCAAGCTAGGAGGGACAGTATTTTTCAGGGGTGCAGTAGGCTTGGAAACATTAAGATGGGGAAGGCAGAAGGGCTTCTGTTTTGAAGACTGGAAGAAAGAGGTGCTCAGAGACACACCATTCCTTTCTTTGCCCTTTCTCCCTCCAGATAGCTAAAATACCATAAAATCTAAGGAGGACTTTTATTGTAGAGTACAGTCTGAAATATAACACTGTAATTTTATTTTCTTCTTTGTAACCTCATCTATAATTCTGTAATCAAGACCACAGCTCTGTTGTACAGCTCTGTTATTTTAAGCTTGCTTAGCGTTTCAATTTGATTTAAACCAATTAAACAGGTACAGAGCATGTTGCTGTCATGGAAGCACAAATACAAATAAATCAAGACACCAGGCAAGCCTTTCCAGTTGCTTGCAACCCAAGATAAATGTGGAGATCCCCAAAACATGGCTGTTTCTCACAGCCTCATGTTCCTCGGTGATGGCATTAAACCTCAGGACACAGAGGCAGGCAAGGGAAGAGCTGACCACAGCCCCAGCGGAAAGTCTGCCATGGATGTTTGCCTGCACCCAAGCAGGGGTCAGAGGAATAGCTGTGCCAGAGGTGCTTCAGCGGACCATGTAACACTTCATGATTCTGTTTTCAATTTGTGTCAAGGTTGCTCACAGCTCTGGTTATCTGCTGTGGAAATTAATATCCAACTCATTAAGCTCCTGCAGAACAGCCTTACCTCTTCTTTCTCATTAGTTTTGCTAACCCTGACTTACTGTGTTCTTTATAATTTGTATGGTACAAAGTGTCTCTTTCTACTGTTCCACAAAGACTCCGTCTTAGACAGAACGCTGCACTGTAATTACAAAGGTATGATTTTTACAAGAAGCATGATAGTCTGTAGGCACAAGAAATCACCCAGACTACAAAGATTAATGAGAAAGGACACCTTAAATCTCAGATAAAAAACTGAATAAAGACTTGAAGACTTCTCCCCATGAAGTCACACCTCAGGGAGGAGGAAGGAGATGGTTGCCATAATACTGACAAGGACAAATTCACCTCATCCTGAGTTATGCAACGTGGACTGACATCTTTTTATGTGTGGTAGCTCTGTAACTTGATAACACAGAGGCACCAGGTTTATAGCAATGAGCCTTTCAGCTTCTCCCTTCAATATTTTTGTCCAGAACTCCTTTGCTAGCTCCCATCAATATCTTCTTTTTTAGCGTGATTGAAATTCATGCTTTAACACCATCAATTTCACTTTTACATTTAAACCCCATTGAAATGGATAATGGCAATAGCAGAACTGTAAAAGACGTCAGTGCTTTTAGCCCTGCTAGGCAATAGCACTAGAGAACGAATGCTGCAATGTCAGGCAGATCTCATGTATTACAATAGACCAAAAACCTCCAGGGCCCTCATCTGCAGCAAAACAGATTTTCTATCAAAACCATTATGTGAATAAAATGTAAGAATAGTCTCCTATTTCAGAGAAGATGGATGTGTGAATGGAAAACTGTTCTGTGCCACAAAGTAACGGACTGAGAATATCCATACAATTATGCTCAACAAATCAAGTTTTTTTCTTTTCCTTTCTTCTTTTTCCATTCTGGGATAGAGGAGTCTACGTGTGCACACTCAGAGCAGTTTGGGTATCAGTACAGCAACAATCACAGCTTTGATTCAAGTGTTCAGACCTGCATCATGAGTGGAACTGACCTTAAGGAAATCCAAATTTGCTGTTGGACTTTATAAACTTCATTGTCAGTGAAACAAGGGGAGGGAAGGAGGAAAGATATTCCAATCAAGAAAGAATGTCACAAGTTATTCAGGAAATAGAAGTCAAAGAAAACTGGCAGCGTTTCTCACACTGATTTGTGCCTTATTCCGAAAGGTGTAACTGCAACCTCAGAGCAAGGCAAGCTCTGTTCTGTCAACGGCGCTCACCTGAGTGGGGCTGAGAGCATGGCTTCAGTCTGAGCAGGAGGTGCGTGTGTTGGGGGAAGAGAATGGCAAGCCGTCAGCATCCTAAGTCCTTTGATGGGAGGACTACAAGACTACAATGCTGGTGGCTGCTTCTTCCTCACTTGAAGGATCTGCTTGGTGTCATTTTTGGTTGTGCTAACATGCATTTACACCTTTCCTCTTCACTGGTCTGCAACTCCGTGCCACAATGACTGTATGTTTTACTATACTACATTTACTACACTTAATGTATACATAATTTACTATATATGGTAAGTTTTACATATATTCTTTGATGTCTTTGGTACCCCTGATATCAGTTTTGCCCAGCTCCATTCCTGAATTTATTTGATCGTTGGTGAGTTGTTTATAGCCCTGGAGTTCCCTGTATCAGTCAGGGCCCAATCTTGTACCATCCCGTGCCTGTACTGCTCTGACCTGCATCCCATGTTCCTGCTTTTCAAGGCTGCTGCCATCACACCAGGTGTGTATTCTTCTGCATTGCATCATTATGTTAGTCACCAATATCTCATTCTGCACAAAGTAACTACTTCTTCCTAGTATCTATATAAAAAAGTGATTATGCCATGAGATAAGTAAAAGTAAAACCAACTAGGCATAGTCCCCCCGTCATTAGAAAAACAATGGTGTTTCAGCCAAACCAAGCAAAACAAAGCTTGGGGCAGGGGTCAAAACAGTGCAAGCCTGGCACGCCTGTGGCCTTGATCCCCAGTACAACATCCACAGACTGTAACTAGAAATGGCAGTATTGTATTTCTTGGCCTACGCTTTTACAATTTAACAATACCGTGGCAGAACATGCTTTGAAAAGAAGCACGTAAATCACTACTTAATTTAAAATTAAGGTGGTAGTGTCCTGATTTACTTAATCCAAACATGAATCAAGAAAAATAAACTAAATGGAATTGCTACACAAGGTGCTGGCTTAATAGCAGAAAATTCCTTTGACAACACACAAGGAAGATAATCCCCAAGTCAACAGATGAAGAGTGTATTAACACTGCTTAATGGCAAACTGAATTACACCCTTTCAGGCTAAATAAAAATACAGGTTAGATTTCAAATTTCAAGATAAAACTAGCTCTGTATCTTTCAACAAAGTAACAAATAGCTGTGAGTCCAGAACAAAACCTGCAGAGAATATCAACACATCCAAAGATGAGTGCAGAGTTAGCAAAGCAGAAAAGTTAGCTCTGCTGTGGTGATTGTCACATGAAAGAAAATTCAGATTTTAAAGGATAAATGCTAGGTTTTAGGAAAAAAAATATTTTATCTACAATTACCTCAACTGTAGTCGGTAACAGAGTGCATTTAGAATAGAATAGAATAGAATAGAATAGAATAGAATAGAATAGAATAGAATAGAATAGAATAGAACTAATTCAGTTGGAAGGGACCTCCAATGATCACTGAGTCCAACTGCCTGGCCAATTCAGGACTGACCAAAACTTAAAGCATGGCATTAAGGGCATTGTCCAAATGCCACTTAACCACTGACAGGCTTGGGGCATCAACCACTTCTCTAGGAAGCCTGATCCATTATTTCACCACCCTATCGGTAAAGAAATGTTTCCTCATGTCAAGTCCAAACCTCCTTTGATGGACTCAGCTTTGAGCTATTCCCACACATCCTGGCACTGGATCCCAGGCAGAAGAGATCAGCACCTTCCTCTCCACTTCCCCTCCTCAGGAAGCTGGAGAGAGCAATGAGGTCACCCCTCAGCCTCCTCCTCTCCAAACTAGACATGCACAAAGTTCTCAGCTGCTCCTCATAGGACATGTCTTCCAGATCTTTCACCAGATTTTTTGCCCTCCTCTGGACACACTGAAGGACCTTTACATCCTTCTTAAATGGTGGGTCACAGAACCACAGACAGTACTCAAGAGGAGTCCACACCAACGCTGAATACAGTGGGATAATGACCTCTCTGGACTGGCTGGTTATGCTGTGTTTGATGCCCCCCAGGATGGGGTTTGCCCTCTTGGCTGCCAGAGCACACTGCTGACTCCTGTTGAGCTTCCTGTCAACCAGCACCCCCAAACCCCTTTTGCAGGGCTGCTCTCCATCCACTCCTCTCCCAGGTTAGACTTGTGCCTGGCATTACTTCATCCTATGTTCACATAGGCCATTTTGACTTGTTAAATTTCCCTCTTGTCCCTCCAACAGCACCTCCCAGTTTGGTATCATCAGCAAACTTGCTAATGATGCATTCAACTCCTGCATCTAGATTGCTGATGGAAAGATTGAACAGAACTGGCCCTAGAATTGAACGCTGAGGAACAGTGCTGGTTACCGGTTGTCCTGGTTTGAGGTAAAACAGAACCAACTTTCTGTTCAGTAATTTTACTTCTTAGCTAGGCCCCTTCCAATTCTCTGAAATTAACAGCATATTGTGCAGAAAAATGTTCATTTTCAGAGTGGTAAGACCTATGTTTACAGTTAATGCCAAGGAATGGTACGCAGAGATGCTCTTGCTTATGCTTATTGCTGTAACAACCAAGGTCAGCTAATTTTGTTATTTGCCCCGTTGGAGGGTCAGAAATGGAAAATCTTAGAGGTCCCAGCTGCGGGGAGGAGCAGACAGGACAGGTGACCCAAAACTGATCAACAGGGGTATTCCATCCCATCTGCCTCATGCTCAATATAAAAGCCAAGGGAACAAAGGGTCAGCTCTTTTTCTTCAATGGCCAACATCAGAGGAGGACCCTGTCTGTTCATCTGCCTTTGATCCCAACCTAAGCATTCCTGACTCCAGATCCGTAATCCAGATCCCACCCATCACTGAGTCCAGTCTGGGGTTTCCCCAGTGCCTGCCGGTGACATCGTCCTGGGAGCTTGATACGGTTTTGTATATACTGTATCTATTTCATTATTTCCTTTTTATTTTATTATTAATATTTCATTAAAGTAGTTTAGTTCCTTCTAAACTCATAAATCTCTTTCTCTCTCCTCCTCCTCTCCTTGTACAAGATGTGGGGGGGAGACCATCTGTCGTCTCCGTCATTGGCCAATTCAGCCACAACCACGATGCCGACCACCAGCCAGATGTAGCCCCATTCACTACAATCCTTTGAACCCTGCCATTCAGACAATTCTTCACCCTTTGCACTGTGAACCTGCTCAACCCACAGTCAGACAACTTCTCCAGAAGGATGCTGTGAGGAATAGTAGCAAAAGCTTTACTAAAATCCAGTAAAACTACATTCACCGCCATGCCTTCCTCCACCAGGCAGGTGACCTTATCATAGAAGGATATCAGTTTACTTAAACAGGACTTTCCTTTGTGCCTCCACGTTGACTGTGCCTGATGATTGCATTATTCTTTAAATGCTTTTCAATTGTACCCAGCATAATCTTCTCCATAATTTTTCCAGGAACTGCAGTTAGACTAACAGGTCTATAGTTTCCTGAGTCTTTCCTCATGCCCTTTTTGTAGATTGCAATAATATTGGCTAGCTTCCAGTCAGCAGGGACCTCCCCAGACTCCCAAGACTTTTGGTATGTGATTGAGAGGTGTCCTGCTGTAGCATCTGCTAGTTACTTCGGTACTCTGGGATGAATCCCATCTGGCCTCATGGACTTGTGAACATTCAGCTGATACACCTAGTCACTTACAATTTCAGCATCCACAAATGAAAAGTCACTGTTCCCATACTCGTGGTCCTCCAACACAGGAGAATGGGCAGCTCAAGGTCAATTAGTGTTATTAAAGACTGAGGTGAAAAATGCGTTGAATGCCTTCAGTTTTTCTTCATCTCTATTAGTCATGTGACCATCTTCAGCAAGTATCAGTCCAATGTTTTCTTTAGAACTCTTCTTGCTATTTATGTACTTTAAAAGCCCTTGTTATCTGAAACAACACTGACCAGTTTCAACTATAACTATAACTGAGCTTTGGCCTTTCATGCCTTCTCCCTGCAGAAACAAACCACTCTGTCCTCTTCCTGCGAAGCCTGACCTCACTTCCAGAGATCACAGAATTTGTTTTTCCTTTTGAGCTCCATGAAGAGTTCCCTGTTTAGACAAGCTGGTCTTCTGCCTCACTTGCTGGACTTACAACACAGAGGAATTGGTTGCTCCGGTGCTTCTAAAAGGGAGTTCTAAAAGACTGACCAGCACTTGTGGACTCCTAAGCCCTCAAAAGAAGAGTCCCAAGGTACTCTGACAAATAGCTCCCTGAATAGTTTAAAGTTTCCTCTCCTGAAGTCTAGGTAGCTACTCTGCTGTCCTTTTTTGTCATTACACTGAAAATTTTAAACTCAACCATTTCAAGATCACTGTGGCCAAGACAGCCATCTACATCTACCATCACATCCTCAAGAGCCCTTCTCTAGTCACAAGTCTAGGAAGGCATCTTTCCTAGTTGGCTTACTGAGTTCCTGTGACAACAAGTTATCTCCTACAAACTTCAAGAATTTCCAAGACCTGCTTGTCACAGCATATTTTGGCTGATCTAACTAAACTGGTTCCTTCTAAAGAACGGGAGTGTTAAAAACCCTGAGAGATGGAGGGAATCCGGCAGAATTGCGCTGAGAGTTCACCTCTGTGAGGATTTGCAGGAGGCTTGCTGGGGTCTAGAGTTTCAAAGCTAGGACAAGGTCAATACGTTCAGGTGCAGACAAACAAGAATGTACATCTGAAGTGAGAAACTGTGCTTATGGTTTTAAACCTCTTTGACTTCTACACTACACTTCAAACTCAAATTCCTTGAGGCATCTCTTCTGGGAATTCATTGTATGCATTTTTCTGAAAGTGAGATCCTGAAAAAGATTAACTGTCTTTGTGCATTTGGGTGGTGGTCTTCCACTGATGCTCTTGACTCCTCTGGTTGTGGGAAGGTTATTGGGTCGCCACCTCTTCTTTTACTGCAAATGCCAAAAGTTCTGCACGCCTGCCACTGCTGTAACAACAGTTGATTTCATTACAGAATTTGTCCCCTTTTCACACAGACCCAAGGTCTAAAGCCCCAAGCTCCTTTATGCAGGACAAGATACTGAGGAAAAGGTAACTGTCTTTCAGGAATTACAAATACAGGATAGCCTTAAATTGCTTATTTAGAAATGAAAGGGTCGCTGCCCTGTTCTCCGGGATCAACTCGAATACTATGGCCAGTAATGAAGGACGTAAGCCAGCTTACATTAAGATTGCAGTAAGATGGATAGCAGTTTATCTCCTTGCCATTATAAATTATCTGTTTTCATAAAGATTCTCAAGTGACATAACACTTACAAGACATAGATCAATGGATATAAACACAGACACTAAAGTTTGCTTTACTCTGCCAGTCACTGTATTTGCTGAGCAAGGGAAAAGTGCAATCACATTTATCAGTGAAATGTTGGAGTCGATGAAACAGATTCAGTGATGCAGAAAAGTTTCCAGCACCTGCTGTGTTACTTGCAATCATCTTTGGAAGTTAATTTTTCAAAAGTCTTGCCTCCTGTTAAAATGTCTAATCACGATGCATACCCTGTCACTGCTGGCATCATTACTTTCATCCATCTAAAGAATGAAAGGTCCTGATCTGGCATGGTTTACAACCTGGAGCTGTGTAATGTGCTGATGGAGCTTTAATGATGCATGTAAACTGGTGTCCTTTCAAGGGAATTTTTTTAAACAATAACTGACCTGCAAACATCAGCTTGATCACCTCTGTGCCGTGGTCAAGGCAGTGCGTAGGAACCCTGCCATGATGCCAGAATGGTAAACATTAAATACAGGAACCTGCTGTTGTCCACAAACCATGCTGCTAACTCTGAGAATCTGATTCTCTGTTGCCTTGTAGATATTGGTGGGTGTTTACAGCTGTGCGAATCAACTGTAATAGCTTAATACTGCATAACCACCACATGCTCAGCACGTGACTGTGCAAGTTGTAAGGCAAAGACACAAGGACAATAATGGAAGAAAACAATGACCTTTCTTAACAGCTCAGTTCCTCTGTGGTACTGAATTTATTCCCTGTGTGGTGGAGGTGAGCTGCAGTAAAGGGTAGTTCTCAGACCCCTCCTTTCTGCTCTCCAGGTCCTTGGCTAGGTATGTGAACAATGAGATGCAGCTCTGGAGTTCAGTAAAGGCACAGAGCCATTGCACTGACCCAACACCATGTGGACAACATGATCCAGTAACCATTTCTACTTCTGCCATTCCCATTTGCTATCCCTGGCATGACTTTTTATAAGAAGGATGTGCTGGGTAATCTTTACGCAGCTCTTCCCCTCTACATTTTCTTATTTCTGGAGGGACGTTTCTCTGCTTGGGGTGACATTTCTGTTCCTATGTGTGGCTTCAAAGTCACCAGCGTTTGGCTATGGATCTGATCTCAGTGTCCTGGCTCTTTGGCCATCTGATTTGTGTTCTCCTTGAGGAGCTCCACTTACACAATTGAAAATATTCTTCAGAATTAAAATGTAAGATGCAATTTAGCCTTGATGTAGCACATTAACTATTCTTCATGTCATTGATTCCAGAATTACCTGATATTCACAGAGATCATCAAATTATTTTGCTTGATCTTCTATTACTGGATGGATTTCAGAGCCTTCTTAACTAAAACTGAGAATATTTAACTCAAAAGATATGACTAGGCCCTTTGATGAATCATAGTCCTCTGAGCTTTGATGAAAAGACCTATGGCTAAAACCATTTGCTTGAAGTATTAATTTAATTCATCTGGTGCGCTAGTACAAAGTTATGCAGTTCTACTGCTTATCCATAGAAATATACTTTCAATAACTCCTTTGTTCATGTCCGAATCCCATTTCCTCTAAAATTAAGAAACACTTAAGATGTACATCAAACTTACAGTTAAGGAGTAAAACTATAATCTTCATTCTCATGTTGCCACTTCAGTTTTATGTCGCTGTAACATTATTCCAGGTTGAACTTCCTACAGTATATTTTCTAGGCATGTGTTTTTTACTGATGGTTGCTATTTATCCTATCTAGTCCATCAATTAAGAGCATTTGTGGAGAATCTGAATTCTACAGATGGACAACCTGTGCTAATCCAAACAGCCAAGGGTTTAAAAACACCTCTGTGGCCTCCCAGTCCTAGACTGCTCTAGGAACTTGAGAAGAACCACTGGAGTCTACATTATGGTACTGTTCCACCCCATAAACTAGGTTTGGCTAGAATATCTGCTGTATTATGTGCTGTGGCCCTGGACACACTCCTTGATATGCCTATGCTGACCTAGCTTTTTCCCCTTCAGTCATTAATATCAGACTTTGGAAGAGGGTCTTTGAAAATTATTAATTTCTATGTCGAATATGGCAGAGAAACTTCTCACTTCAGATGTGGCTGCATTTGAGTCTTTCTTCCATTCGCTGTCTGTTTGTTACCTTTAAAATAACTCACTATCACTGTGCTCAAAGGTCTTGCTGCGATCTTACTCGATCTTACACTCTCTCAGCAGTGCTCTAAATCCAAGAACGCAAAGAAAGAGTACTTACAAAATTTCACTTTAAAAAGAAAAGTTTCCGTTATTAAGTGGTCCCCTAGAGCCTTGTGCCTGGCTATACTCCCTTTATACACATTTTTTAGCCTTAACATTACCATTAGTACCATTGTTAATATTGTTATCAGAGGGTAAAGTTACATGGGCAAAGTTACTCAGGTGAGCTCACTGTAGAATTGCAGCTGTCACTCTGAGCAGTCATTGGCTAGTCAGTCTTCAAATATCAAATATCATGAATAGGTGTCACACGCAAATATATGTAGTGTAATAGCAAATCCAAACCAGAACCCTAGCTAAAATTTTTTAGACTAAATAGCTCATCGTATGGAGAGAGAAGAAGGGATCTATTGCACGCCTGTTGCAGCTAGTCATAAAATTCTTAAGGACTTGAGTGGCAGCAGCACTGGGACTAAGAATCTTAAATGTATATATATGTTAAAAATGCCCTTATGAATTTAATGAGGATTAAACCAATCGGTGTTTACAGACATATAAGAAAGACTTACACATAGCGCCCCCAATAGAAAATTATTAGCTTTAGCATTAAAAAAAATAATCTGGTAGCAACCAACCTGTGTTAAAGGTTTCACTTCTCTAGAGACCCCTTCCAACCTCAACTATTCTGTGAACTATGCTGTGAAAGTATGAACAATTATCAGAAAAAAAAATAAATTAAAAAAAATCTGGTTCAGGCTTGAATGAAAATGGCACTAAAGTAAGTCTCCTTCAAAAATTGAAATGAAATTACTATTTCGGAGGTGAAATGGTTTGTGAAAGCAAAACACTACATCTACAGAAGATCTGAGTCTGACCTCTTTCGTATCATTCCAGCATGGCTCTACTGTTCACGGCATTACACTCAATTTACACAAATCTTAGAGCATTTACTTAACAGTTACTTCCAAAATCTTTTCCATCTCAGCCAAAATAATACGCAATGAAAGAGAAAATGAACTGTTAAAAAAATCTCTCAAAAAGGAACAAAGATGTTTCTTTCCCTGCCTTCCATTTCCTCCTTCCTTCCTTCCTTCCTTCCTTCCTTCCTTCCTTCCTTCCTTCCTTCCTTCCTTCCTTCCTTCCTTCCTTCCTTCCTTCCTTCCTTCCTTCCTTCCTTCCTTCCTTCCTTCCTTCCTTCCTTCCTTCCTTCCTTCCTTCCTTCCTCCCTCCCTCCCTCCCTCCCTTCCTCCCTCCCTCCCTTCCTTCCCTTCCCTTCCTTTCCTTCCTTCCCTTCCTTTCCTTCCTTCCTTAGGTTTTCACATGCTAAATGTTAAAATGAAACAGTCAAAGGAACTCTATGAAACAGTCAAAGGAATGTAAGTAAAGGAATGTTTCAGCAGGCATTTAACAACAAAAGATTGCACAGAAAACTGCCTCAAGACATTTTACAAAGCATGCACAAAGTGGGAAAAAACTAGATTTCCAGAACAAAAAAGGAATCCCTTGCAATGAACATTTTTAAAGGATGACTTGGACTAAAGGTACTGTGCCACATATCAGCCATTCTAAATGAAATTTCTTGGCTATGACACTCTTATCATACATAGAATCGTCTAGGTTGGAAGGGACCTTTAAGATCATCAAGTCTAAACATCAACATACCACTGCCAAAACCACCACTAAGCCATGTCCCTAAGCACCACGTCTACCTGACTTAGATACCTCCAGGGATGGTGATTCAACCACTTCCTCCGGCAGCCTGTTCCAATGTTTGATAACCCTTTCGGTGAAGAAATTTTTCCTAATTTCCCTAAACCTCCCCTGGTGCAACGTGAGGCCATTTCCTCTTGTCCTATCACCTGTTACTTGGGAGAAGAGACTAACACCCACCTCTCTACAACCTCCTTTCAGGTAGTTGTAGGGATGATAAGGTATCCCCTCATCCTCCTTTTCTCCAGACTAAACAATTCCAGTTCCCTTAGCTGCTCGTCATAAAGCTTGTTCTCTAGACCCTTTACCAGCTTTGTTGCTGTTCTCTGGACACACTCCATAACGTCAATGTCCCTCCTGTAGTGAAGGGCCCAAAACTGAACACAGTATTTGAGGTGCAGCCTCACTGGTGCTGAGGACAATGGGACAATCACTTCCGTGGTCCTGCTCACCATGCTAGTCCTGATAGAAGCCAGGATGCTGTTGGCCTTCTTGGCCACCTGGGCACACTGACAGCTCCTATTCAACCAGCTGTTGACCAACACCCCCAGGTCCTTTTCTGCTGGGCAGCTTTCCAGTCACTGTTCCCCAAGCCCATAACGCTGCATAGGGTTGTTGTGACACAAGTGCAGGAACCAGCACTTGGCCTTGCTGAATCTCACGCAACTGGCCTCAGCCCATGGATCCAGCCTATCCAGATCCCTCTGTAGACCCTGGACAAGTTGTTTATGGCTTATGGCTTCAGAGTCCAAGATCGCTGAGGCAAAGAAAATATCTCTTCTCTCTTTTCCTTTATAAGATCTTTTTGAATCTTGATCTTGTAGGACTGTCAACATACACAGTGAACTGCATTTACAATTTTAGGCTGCAAGAGGCCGCTGTGTTTCTTGAAGCAGAGTACTAAACTTGTCCCTCTCTTGGCTGGATTTTGAACACACTACTGTGATACAAGTGTTGACGATAATTTTCCATAAATTTACTTCTTACCCTTCACATTACCCAAATGCATTGCTGTTGTGTGAAGTCATTAAATGAGTGTCAAAACATATCGAAAATAGACAACACAATTCTTAACATTGTTCTGCCTGCTTAAATAGCAACATAGCAATGTGGCAACATCATTTATGGATAAAAATATATACACACGTACATAAAAGACATATCAACACTTAAAAAGCAAAGATGACAAATACTTCACTATGTGTTAAAAAGTAAATGTTTCTCCACAGTGTTTTGTAACCCTGCATGAGTGTAATTATCTTGTGAGGACCAAGATACCCATCGCGTCGCCTTACTTGTTATGACATTTCTTTCCAATATAAATATAAATAAATTTAATGAATTACTTTGATCATTGACGATTGCTGGTGAATTTTACGCAGACTCTGGCTTGAAGGCCACTCTATCACATGTGAGATCACGCAGCCCAAAGCAGAAGGCTCCTTAGAGCTCCATTTACCAGAGAAATAAATATCTGCCATGGTAGATCTAAATTTTTTGAAAGGGGACATCACAGTCATGCTTACTATCACGACTACTAGATGAGGCATTTGGTGTTGAGAAAGAGTTCAGACTATACTAAAGAACAGGAGCTTTGGTCTATATTTGGTCTAAATAAGAAACCACTCGCAAGCTGTGAAGAGGCTGGGCTGCTTGACACCAGAGGTGTACTTCACTTTGATCTGCAAAATCTTTCTTCTTCTGCCAGGGGAAGAGCTGTACTCTGACACTGGATTTTACAATTTTCTTCATTGGGAAAAGACAGCCTTTGTGAATGGCACATATGGACCAAAATCTGCTGGTATTGGATGAACTGAGACTTCCAATATACAGTTAAAAGGCAGTCTTGGAGGAAAAACCTGGCTGCACCTGAAACTGATGTGAATCAGGATCTGATTTAGGGAAACCACCTAATTTCATAGGAATTTGTTGTTGCATGACAGCCTCTGTTCTTGAAGGAAATCCCCTTAAGGACAGAAACAAATGCAGCATTTCTCTAAGGAAACATTGACATGAGTCAAGAAATGCCTTGGAACAAAGGCAGAGCTAACCCTGGAGATGGAAGCACTCGAGCTGTGTGGGCTGAAGCACTTGAGCTCCAGGCCACTGGAGCACGTACACATATCCAGGCACTGAAATGGAGGGCTAGTGAGTTGAGAGCAGAAGCTGACCAGCACAGCCTTCCCCTTTCCAGAGAGCCAGGCTCTCTGCGTTGTGCTGAGTTCTTGTCATTTAGCTGTACCTTCTTGGCTGGAGTTTGGTAGTGTATACAGAGCTGCACTGCGCCTAGTAAACTTAACGTATGCCTGTACTAATTACCTTGACTGCAGTTTGACCTGCTAAGTGGGGCTGGTCTGGCTCAGAATCAGCCTTCATATTAGTCACTGTAATGAAAACTAATCTTGGTCCTCCCTTCTCAGACTATAAATAGGCAGCCTGTAACCAGCATTGCATGTTTCCTGTGTAGTCATCACAAACAGACAGAACAGCTGGTAAACTAGACTCCTGACGGCGAACCTTGGCGACAGCAAGTCTGTGCATGGGATGGTGGGTCCCCTTCTCAGACATCTTACACTGTTTGCTTAAGAAGACACTGAACAGAGCATTTGGCTTCTCAACCATCACTAGCTCTGATTTGGGGATACTTCACCTCGTCTGTTGTTGTACGGTGTTTATAGCCATTTGTTTCTGAATTCGCTGTGTATTCTTTGGGAGCTCAAAATACAAATGCATACAGGTCAAAATACAAAATTTGATGATGAGGAAGGGAATGGAACTCTGTTTTTGCAAGGAAGGAAAAACTGGCACCCACGTTGCATTATATTGTTTCAGTGTAAGTGAACAGATTTAATATATATTATTATATACGCATATCAATATTTGTCAGCAATCCAGGGTCTTCTCATTTTTCTGTAGATATAATAGTTAATCTCGTACCTCTTCGGTGACAGCACTCTCAAAGGCAAATAATGTAATATGACATAAAGATAACCATTCTCCCCCCGACAACCCCTCTCTGTTTCCTCCCTACCTCCTTCCTTCTCCTTCCCTGAAAAAAACCACCCCAAACAAGCAAACCAGGAAGAATAAAGAGTAAAGCACCAATTAATGATAGATAAAAATTTGAGTTTTCTGGGAATGTGAGTGAAAGGGTTAGCCAACAAAGGATTAGCAAAAAATCATCTCAGAGCTCAGTCTCTGCTGAGCTCCCCTTGTCATTTCTGATTTCATGACTGAGTTTCTAGCAGAAGAGTTGAACCTGCAAAATGTCCTTTCTGTCCCATTTGCTGAGCACGGTAAGCCAGCTGCCGCAAGTGCTGAGGCAAGGGGGGCTGGGGAATAAGGTGGCAGCAAAGAGGATTACTCCAGCTGCATCTAAAAATGTATGAATTCTGCAGAGAGCAACAGGTCCTGCTTCAGAACAGGACTGATTGACTTGTTTTTTTAAAAACAGGTCATGACTCAGTGAAAAGCTCAAATGCTCATAGGAAGGAAGGAAACATGTTTATAGTCTTCATATGAGTAGCCTAAGAGCAATTCTGTCCATAACTATTTATTGAGAAAAGTACATAAATAGCAGAGACTGAAAGCTTATTTTGCAGATCAAATCTTTCCTGCCAGTTTTTTTTTTTTTTTCTTGGCCATATGGTGAGTAATTATGCAATTTCTTTGGCTTTCACTTACTATGATAGTACTGGTTATATTTTTACTGAGCAAAATCAGTTTTCTTTGACAAGTGCATACCTGCACTCTTTCCTTTAAGAGACACCACGATGCAAAGGCAAGTTCTTCAGTTTCAATGGCAGTTGATAGTTTACCCCATCAAAGGGCAGAGGAACTTCGAAGCATCACGCCAAGATTTAGCAATATTTGCGTTTTCACTGACTACTCAACAGTATTAGCAGCCTCTCCTTTCACAGAAATAAAACGTGCAGGTTACCAAATCAGTAGTTTATCTGTTCTGCTCTGCTCTACACTACACTACTTCTATTCTATTCTATTCTATTCTATTCTATTCTATTCTATTCTATTCTATTCTATTCTATTCTATTCTATTCTATTCTATTCTATTCTATTCTATTTGCTCTTGATCTATTCCAACTGACATCAAAATGTCAGTGAAATCAATTCTTCAAAATAACTGAAAGAGCAAAAATTCCCTAAGTCTATAGATAAATTTATGGTTAAAATACGTCTATCTGCAAGGTCATTTGGCCCTGCCAAAAGCAAGATGGTAAGCCAAAGTCTAACCTCTACCTTTGTAAGCTTCTAGCTTTTAATTTTCCTCTTTTGTTACCACTTTTTGTAGATTTGAAAATGAATATCAGTGAGAATTTTTGTGCATCTTCCTCCCACCCCATCCACACATCTATAAATTTTGGCTTGAAAAAGAACAAAACACATTTTTTAATCAGATGATTATTCATCTGCAGACTAATCCAATCTGGTAAACGAACTCATCTTCCTGCTCTGACATCACCTAAATAGAATGCTTTTCAAAAATAAACAATAATAGAATTGTGTGCCAAATTTTAGTTTAAGACAAGATGGATTCTTTTTTTAAGAAGATGAACCAGTATTTCATCGCATAAATGAGATTACTCTTTAAAATGGATAGGGCATATTCTGCTAATTATAGATGCAAATCAGGAAATGGTATATTGACCTTAATAGCTTTTAGTCCTTCTACAACTTGAATATGCCACTGCTATAAAATCTCTTCAGCTTATCCAACCTATTTAATGTTATAAGGAATTTTATCTGACACTACCACAACTGAAGACAGAGATGATTGGAATTAAAAGTCTGGGAAAAAAATATCTGTATGCACAAGAAGGGCTTTTTTAAGCTCTTTTTTAAGGCTTTTTTAAGCTCTGTGCGGATTGCCTGCTTAAGCTTTATAACAACATGGCGAGCATGGCTTTTCCTCCTGGACACAAAGCCTAATGCCCAGTTTTCTGTTTGCCTTAACTCCTGTGAGTATTTCTGCTGAGCAGCTTTAGCAGCCCAGCCTCTCAAAGTAAAAGATTAAACCTTTTCTCCGGTTGCCATGAGTTTTAATCTTGAGGGAAACAGAAATCAAAATGAAAAGGCAACATGAAGAGTCACATCTAGCCATGGAGGGTAATAACCAAGTGTAGAAAGCTTTAGATATTGACATGATCTGACGTTACTTCTCTTCGAAGGTGGCTTAATCACAGGTTTCGGCACAAAAAGGATCCAGACTTCGAACAACTGTGCTGGGCTTGCTGCCAGCAAACATCATAACTGAGTGCTGCTATCAGCCCTTCAGAAAGGAAAAGCACAAAAAAGGCAAAAAGGAAAAGTTCTTGTCCTTCTAATAAGCTTGGCATGTGAACATGCCTGTCAAAGAGATACCCACTCCAAATCCTAAATTTGATCTTAATGAACAACAGCGCTCTGGCGTTGGCTCCACATGGGGCTTAAACATAGGCCTGTCTGAAGGTAAACACTACTTATCAAATATGTCAGTATTTTGATAGGTTGTCCCTTCTGCAAAAAAGGCTGCGGAAAAGAAACTGATATCTGCCTTACTGGCCTCTATCCATTTGAGCCTCAAGTACTTCCTGTCAGCTACCAAGCAGAGGGCCAAAAAAAGAGAAAAGCTCAGGAGTAGTTAGCCCAGAGCAGTAAAAACAAATGGCCAAAAAAAAACCCAAGGCAGAAAACCTTAGCTTTTGTAGGGAGAATACTTGACATCAACAAAAGCCTGTTCTGAAGCAAAGCTGATGGCCCTCAGTCTCATTGTTTTTTGTTTCTTCCCTTCCTGTTCCAAAATATATCTTGTTATGAAGCTTTCTCTCACCCAAGCTTCTTCATCACGTGCACCACGTCTTGCCTATTTATCTACCACTGCAACAGTTCCCTCAGTATGGAAACTGCAGGGAATGTGCCAACAGGATTTAATCAGAAATTTGTGTCAGAAATAGTGTGGCCAGCAGGACTAGGGAAGTGATCGTCCCCCTGTACTCGGCACTGGGGAGGCCACACCTTGAATACTGTGTTTGGTTTTGGGCCCCTCGCTACAAGAAAGACACTGAGGTGCTGGAACGCAGCCAGAGAAGGGCCACAAAGCTGCTTGAATGGTCTAGAGAACAAGTCTTACACAGAGAGGCTGAGGGAAATGGGGTTGTTTAGTCTGGACAAAAGGAGACTGAGGGGAGACCTTACTGCCCTCTACAGCTACCTGAAAGGAGGTTGTGGCGAGGTGGGGATGTCGATCTCTTTTCCCTATTAACAAGAGATTTAGATCAGATATTAAGAAAAATTTCTTCAGCAAAAGAGTTGTCAAGCATTGGAACAGGCTTCCCAGGGAAGGGGCTGAGTCACCATCCCTGGAGGTATTCAAAAGATGTGTAGACGTGGCGCTTGGGACTTAGTGGTGGACTTTGTAGTGTTAGGTTAACAGTTGGACTCGATGATCTTAAGGGTTTTTCCAACCTAAATGAGTCTATGAGTCATATACAACTGCTGAAGTGAAAACTGGAATTCGTGCCTCTTCTTTCTGTTCAGGAGCAACAATTGCTATGTCCCCTTGGTCAATCCTTTTTCTTCAGCCTCAGTGATAATCACCTCCTGCTTCAAAAGCTGTCATATGACACAAACATTAGAAACACTCTAGTTTTTCTTGGAGTCTAAAATTAAATGTCAGGCAGTAGAAAATTAGGAAGTTGTTATGTGGATAAGGAAAAGCCAGCTTGTGGCTTTACTGGTTGCTCAGATAGGTTCCTTCTGTTGTCTGTCTGTCCCTCACTTTCCAGCAATTTCTGGACATTACTGATTTCTCCAACTTGCCAGGGGCTACAAAAACAGTAGTTAGATGACGAACAGCAAACTGTTGGAAACCAATGCTTTACGACAGCATTTGTCTGGTATTTGTGTTGTCTACAGTGTGTTTGCTACAGGCCTGCAATTTTCTGTTCATTTCTGACCAACCAAGGCTGCAGATGCAACCTTAGATAAAAGCGCTTCTCTCTGCATCACCCACATTGCTGAGTCTGTGCCTGTTTCTCTGACCTCCATCACACAAGAGGTTTGAACACTCATCCACAGAGCAGGTGATTTGACTGTGTCTTCCATGCACCATTGCTAATTTATTTCCTTGTTTGGTTGGGGTTTTTTTTTACAGCCTTGTTACCATTTCTCGTGTCGCTGCCGGATTGCTGCACAGCTGGAGAGGTGTTGCCTTATCTTCTTGGCCCATACAACTGCAACCACATTACCTCTCCAACCAGTCTGAACTCACTCTCTGGTTCTGTCAGCAGCAGCTCACACAGAGCTGTGACTGGGGTGTTTGGCAGGGGGAGGTTAATGCCATTTACTCGTGTCTTAGGGCGAGCCGAGCCTAACACAGCCCTAACAGCGTGCTGTCTAAGATGGGGGAAGCAGTTCTTCCTGTTGGCAGGCTGATAGTGAGCTCTCCGCCTGCTACAGCAATGAAAGGAAAGTGGTGGGAGAGAAGAGATGGTGAGGGCATCGGCTCATCTACGCTACACTTGAAGAAATTAAGAAAAGTTAATTTAGGCTTTACCCCGTGCTCCCCTACATTAGGCGTCACGCTAGTGAGATCTCAGAAGTCTGATCAAAGTTTCCAGGAGTGCTTCCTCATCAAGCGTCTCCTTTCTGTGCCACATACATGGCAATTTCACCATGAAGGGGATAAACATGCACAAACGCCACTATAGTGACCACAGTGACATGGAAGAAGAGCTACAATTTAATCCTCATTTGGTTTCACAACAGACTCGAAGAGATACTGCCTGGCACTTCTGAAGCCAAATTTGGTATGTGCAACCACAGCTCTGTAGCTAGTTCTCTGTAAGTGTTTGCAATAAATAATCCAATTTTAATTAACATGGGATATAATAACTCTTATTAAATCTAAATTGAATGCATGTTAGGGAACTTAAATTTGTAGTATTGCCCAATACGAACTGCCAGAAGTGGCAGCTTCAATCCCATTACTGCAAGTTTTATCACTACGCTAAAACTGACCCACTCAATGAGTCTCCTGGGTAATGCGTAATGCCATAAAATTAAACACTGATTTATTACTTAAATAAAAGACACCAGAGATCATCAGGGTGTTAAACATCAGGGCTGGCTTGTTTTGCAAACCATATTTAATGGCAGACCCAGATGGTACTCCTTAAATGGAACTCAAACAAATAAACAACCTTTTTTCTAAATGAAGGCAGACAAAAGCAAAGGTGGGATACTGGCTCTTTCGTCTATGGGATTTCAAATTTTTTTCACAACATGGATCATGTGATAATGGAACGCCTATATCCACTGCTGCCACTGGCGACTGAAAATATCATATCTCCAGTAAATAAAACCATTATTTATACAGATCACCTCCTGGGACCAGTGGTTTAAGAAAACACCCTGACTGCAGCATTATTGCTTTCAGTTCACTGGCTGCCGTTCTTTATCGCTGCTGCTTTGTGCCAGCTCTGCTAGCCAGATATGGGACTGATAATAACCCTTTCTAAAGACTCAATTGCAACTCTCCCATTGACATGAAATGGAGCGCAAGCAGGAATGACAGCACTTTCTCTTTTATGTCTGCTTTATTTTATTTCCTCCTCCTAGAGATCATGCAGAACTGTGGCAGATAAAGCATCAATCCTCTCCATCAGCTCTGCATTTGAGAAGGAAGAATGGTGCATACAATGTGTGGCATTGCTACAATATAATTCATTTTTCTCTAAGTGCTAGAAGTTAATGATGATAATAATCAATCAGGCTAGGTTTTCAGAAGGATTACAAGGGTGAGGTAGGTGACACTAGAAATGTCTTGATGTGTAACTTTTCTTTTCTTGTACGATCACTGAACTTCACCTCGCAGAATCCAAGTTTCTTTGCTCTGAGACCATCTAGGAACCTGATCTATTCCACCTCTTGAAAAAATCCTCCATCAGATGGCAGCAGGGTACAAGGTTTTGTAAAAGGCAAAGCAGGCGGACGGGACTTTTGCCTTTGTATCTAAGGAACTGTCAACAAATAGTTCAGCTTTTAAAATCAGCTTTTTTTTTTCTCATCTGTTCAAATAGCAAAGGGATGGGTAATCTACTGCCCTGTTACAGAAGATCTCCAACCTGTGTATGTCATTCCCAGTGAACATGTTTCAAACATCCTGCAACTCTGCTTATGCATGGGCCATAGGTGCCTTGCTGGGTTTGCAGCCCCCACGTTTGTCTTGCGTAAGGAGGGTGGTAAGGAATGGCGAGGTGGCTTCCCAAGGAAGCTAAGCCTTGGCCTCCTCAGACCTTTCTTTGGAGCAGTTCTCGCTGTAGCTATGTGACATTGCCTGCAGTGGGTCCCTCTGCAGTGTGTTTACATCCCCCTTGACCCGCATGGCCCTTTGGGAACTGCTTATCAGTTTCTCTTCTCTGCGCTTTAGAAATGAAAGCCTGTGCTCCCTGGTGCTGCCAGTCCAGCTTGTAGTAGCTGCCTGACAGTCTTTTGAAGTCAAGAGGTATTCCTAAAAGCTGCTAGCTGTGGAGTCCGGGGTTGAGGAATTGGGCACAGCAAGTTCAAAGCCTGCTGAGATGTCTCTTGTGACTGTCCAGACACTGATTACCAGAAAGCTGCACTCTTCACCCATGAAAGATCAGTGAGTAATTGGTGTGACACCGTAACCGAGAGGTTGCGCTGAACAAGTAAAGGCAGAGGGTGTGACCTACAGCACAGGGTGGTAGCTGTTCTGGTGTCATCTCCTGACACTTCTTGCTCTGCCAGTAATACATCTTGACTGTCCACGTCTCGCCCTCTGCCACGCTGCCCTGTGTCAGCGCTGAGACTCAGTACTCATTCCTCAGTCTTCCGCTTTTCTTTCCTGGGGGCTTTCAAACCACTGTGTCTCAAACCACATTGTAACTTCGCTGCAATAAAGGCTGTGTGCGGCCCCTGACAAGTGCTTGTGCTTGCTGCCTCGCAATAACCACAAAACCCAGTAAAAAGAGAGAGGCTCTGTTTCCTTCACAAAACGACCAGATTTATTTAATAAACAAGGACAAAATGATCGCCCAGTACTGTGCAAAAGAAGAAATGAGTCTGTGGCAGGTGAGTAAGAGACAGCTGGAGGGGAAGGAGGCTGGTTGGAGGCCGGCTGGAGCAGCAGGCGGCATTCTCCGACAGCCTGCTCCTTTCCCGGAGCAGAAGGAAGAGCTCCAGGCAGATTTTGACTCTCAGATTCATAATCTGCTTCCTGGGCTTCTCCCGTGGTAGCATGGAAATACCCCATCTGGATTATTTCTCTGTGCGAGACGGTGTTAACAACAGGGAATTCTGTCGCTGGGCACGTGGCGTGCACATGTGGGTACGTGTGCCAGCCTGAGGTGGGAGCAAGAGTCACACTCTGATAACTTACACCTGACATCGCATTTCCTCAGATAATATGAACTGGAAGACCGAAGCTCAGGAGGTCTGTGCAGAACACAAGAAGCATCCAAAGACAAACTACAGCCATATGGATATATGGGAGCAGGCTTTTTCTTTAAGCTCAAATTCTTAGTACCAACCACAAATGGAATAAACATCAACTCTTACATTTTTATCACAACAACGGTCTACATTACTTTTCTGCACCACATTGATTAATTTGCACGTTTCTTTAGTGGTCTCCATGTTCTATACATTTATTTTTCAGTATTCCCCAAGAGGCAAAAATAACATATAGCAACCACTGCCAGGAAAGAGATCCAATATTTGCAAGCGACTCAGCTGTACACTTTCTTAGTTCTGCTGGGCACAGGACACTAAATTGTCCCTTTAGTCCCAGAGAGGCTGAGGAACATGGAAAAGGACGGTTCACCCCACTTTCGCTGCTGCTCTTGAATGCCCTAGGCAACTTGCCTGGGGAAACACATACATACACAATGAACACCAAAAAAGCAGGTGCAAGAAAGGTACAAACCAAACATCTGATATTTTACTGTTGCTCTTATCCACCAACGATTTAAAATTGATGGTGCCTGCTTGGAAAGTTTTCTACAAATAGAAGTTTATTATAAACAAGCAAAAGTAGTTTGTTAGACACACCTAATAGTATTTTCTCATGCATGCTTTCTAACACACCTAGCATATTCATCACCTTCAAAGATGTGTTACTATACTTTGGTTCCCTATGAACAGGGAGATAAAAAAAAAAATTCTCAAACCCACAAGCCTGAATATAGGTTCCTAATTCGTATTCTTGGGTATTTATGGAAGTAGCCAGTTTGATTAAAATAAACTAAGTGGTGGAAAATACTTCTGAAATGTGGATATAGTAGCCTGGTTTTCCTGGATTTCAAGTTCAGAAAACTTGGTGGGTCTTTTATTTTTAAACATGCTGAATTCAGATGAAATAATATTCACAAGTACAAAGAAGGAAAATATTTGCACCTGAGAGAGACGTCTGAAAACATTTTAAAGATCCACAAGCCAGCAACACATTCGAAGTTTTCCACAGCATTTACAATCCCGCAAGTTTTGAGGGACCTGATGTGTGCTCTTTGAATGCGCTGGGTTGATAAATCTTCAAGTACCAGTTCAACTGAGAACTTGGCGCTTGGTTCAACGGAGAGCCTTGGCCACAGAATTTATCTTTCTTTTAGAAGAACTTATCATTCCTTTTGAAAATTGTACACTTCCAAAGGTGCGCCATGGCTTGCAGTGGCAGGAGGAGTTTGTTTTTATTACCTGCCTTTCTCCTACACAATCTTGAAACGATTTATGGAAGAGTATTTCTTGTCTTCTGCAGAAAACTTTTTGCATTTCGATAGCAGTCAGATTAGCAGTTTCTCGGTAGAAACACAGTTCTGCTAATTCTAACCAAATACCCATAGTGATCAAAAGTGGGAAAGACAGCACTTCAGATTAGTACACAAAAGCCATTATTAATACCTACAACCTGTATTCTGCATTTCCTGACCATTCCTAATATGAGAAGAGCAGCCCCTCTGTGCATTGGTTATTATGAGCAAAATCAGCACACATTTACTGTCTTGTAACTATCATACAAAGCATCTGTACCATTCAAATAATGCTTAAATTAGGGAATTAGTAAGGCAGCTCATTTCACTATAATGAAAGGGCAGAAGAAGAAAATCTGGATAGATGTTTTGAGAGCTTTCAGGGTGAAAGGAAGCCACAGTCTGCAGAAATAAATATTCATGTGAATTTACAAGCACAAGACAAAAATATCCCTCTACCTTGTAAATTGGACAAGAGATTCTATGCTGCCTGTATTTCCCCATAGGGTTATGGTAAGCATTTCTCATGCACATTTTATTCTTTATCCCCAACAAACTATTGTGATGTTGTCCACTGGGGGCTGATGACATTTAAATATATGGAGACAAAACTGGCACAAAAAAAAGAGCATGTAGAGAAAAATACTGCACTGTAATATGCATATCACAGTGGTAGAAACGTATGGCACTATGTCATACTCAAAACTGTTCCAGTAAAGTAAGCATTTTACTTGATGGCTACCCTAATTTTGATGTTATTTCTTTATTCAGGACTGTCGGAGTGAAATGTAAGTTACATAAATCCCTACATTTATTTTGAGAATACCTGTTATATTCCCAATCTCTGATTTTCAAAGACAGAAATCTCTCCCATCATTATTTTACCTCTTATTCAAACATCTTCAGTCTCTGGATTAAACCAGCAGCAATCTAGGTAGCACAGAAGGCAGAATTCTCTCTCAGACCAGAAAAGTACTTAGAGAGATTGAGCACTAAATTCCTACATAAGCACTTGAGATATTTTTCATTTCAGTGAAATACTCCAAATCAGAGCTCTGCCCACTGCTCAAGCTAGATAACAGCCCTGGAATTGCTACTAATTTGGATGGGTAAGTTCTTAAACAGGAATAAATTACCCAAACAGCTCTGCGGATGTGAGCCATGGAGCAGGGTAAATTTTAGAAACTCAGTGCATTCCCTGGAAAGCGTGCGGGTCCTGGTGAATGCAAGGTACCAATAAGGGAGCTGTATGCCTGCTCTCATGTCACGTTCATTCCCCTCCAGAAGCATCCTTCCAGCTGCAGGCTGTCCTATCTGTTCTTCAAAATCTCTCCTGGCCTGTCTGGCTCACCATCTCTGTATCATGTCCTCGCTTGATTGATTTCCTATCATTTACACATTACTTTCAAGCTCTTATTTCCAGCACCCGATCTTTGTTTTAAAAACAAGAAACCTCTTGTTCACCGACCATATGCTGCCTGTGATCATTAGCCAGTTCTGGGAGTGTAGCCAGGAAAGTGATAGTGGGACAAGGAGTGATGGATTCAGAGGAAATGCCTCTTCCTCCTGCCCCAGTACATGCACTGCAAAAAGGCGGGCACCAACATCTGAGTGAGGGAAGGAGGGAAGGAGGATGAACAGCTTACACGAAGACTTAGAGGCTGGTAGGAGAAGAATTTGTTTCACATCAGCCTTTTCGGTAACTAACCATCACCTTAATAGTAGGTTTTAACATGCTGGACGGAGTCATTTCCAGCTCTTGTTGTTGATTTTCCCCGACCACCTATTTTCCTATTGTTATTTTCCAGACTGAATTGAATCCTAAGCCAATTTCCTTTTTTTAATTCCTTCTACTCTCAACATTATGCTTCTTACCGTCTATCTGCCTAACCTCTTCGCAAAGTCAGGGAGCACAGAGTCTCCCATTTTTCCAAGGACTGTCCCTAGCCAGTCAGTTATCAAAAACGAGCACACCAAACATGAACATTTACAAGATTGATACACTTACACTAAGGGTAAAAATGAATAATAGGGGAAAGTAATTTGAGCGAGAGATAGTTAAAAGGAAGGCAGTTAAAGACATTTAATTACTTCTTTATTGTCTGAATTAACATGGTGGCAATGGTTTCAGCCTATTTTTCTTGAGCTGAGAGACAGTTTGTTATGCGCAATGCCTCCATGAATATCTCCAGCACGCAAATAGAATGCCTTGCAACTGCAAAAGGCAATTACTCTTATAACATATGCATAATGAAATCTGACTGCATTATCTTTTTGTTCTTAATAAGACCGGTTTACATTTTTGCAATTTGTGATGCATTTTTTTCCTTTAGGATATCTATTTCCATGGTGCTATTTTTTAAAAAGAGGGAGGGAAAAAAAGAGGAGTAATATAGGTCAAGTAGCCAAAAAAAATGCATTCAGGATGGAATTATGGCAATGATAATTAAGCTGAAGACAAAAAGGAAGAAATCATTTATACGAGGACATGCCTTCCTCTCTAAATCATAGAGGAGAAAGCTCAAGAAGTGGTCAGCTTCTGACACTTCGGGCCAGTGCCAGCTGTCTCTGGAGAACGGAACTGGACACACTGAAGCAACACCAAGCACTTACGCCTGTTGTCTAGCTGATGGGACTGCCCACCACAAACATGGTCTGAGCCTGACAGCCTCACTGTCCTGTGGCGATGCCTGGGAGATTTGAGAGTATCAGTGCAGTTCCCAATAAAGTCAATGGTTTGTAGAAATATATACTAAAATTTGTAAGTGCACAATCATATCTATCTATCTACCTACCTACCTACGTACCTACCTACCTACCTATCTGAGCCTTTAATGATTCGCCTATTCCATCATGACATACTGTAATTTTACTGAGATTCTTTTACTGAATATGACTGTGATATTGAACCTGGTTCAGCAACTCTATTGAACCTGGTTCAGCAACTCTTGTGTACCGTAGCACAGTAGTGTAGAATAGCACAACAAGTTTTTCCGTGAGTTTAATGGGAGTGCTGAATATTCAGACAGGGTTGTTGGTTCAGTTCAACATGAATAATTCCTGAGCATCTCTGAACAAATGTGAACACGTTAGTTGAAATAATGCATTTCTGTGTTATCATATGAATGATCGGTGGTGAGGCACTGGAACAGGTTGCCCAGAGAAGTTGTGGCTGCCCCATCCCTGGAAGTGTTCAAGGCCAGGCTGGATGGGGCTTCGAGTAGCCGGGTCTAGTGGGAGGTGTCCCTGTCCATGGCGGGGGGGTTGGAACTAGATGATCTTTAAGGTCCCTTCTAACCTGAACCGTTCTGTGATACTATAACCCATTTAATTTAGGTAATTAGCAAACTGCCTTTATATACTTAGTTTTAAATAGATGGATAGGTGATGGTTTAGCAAAAACTACAATCCCAGCAGCTAACGCTCATTGTTCCACTGAGTCACATTGAGCTGTGTTTCAGTATGTCAGAATGATGGAACATGCAGCCCATCAAGCTGCCAAAAACATGAAGTGTGGAATATAAATAGATGTTTTTAGTATCACAGGTGCTGCTGAATTGTCTGGAGACATATTATTCAAATTTGCAGATAACGATCCATCCATACTATCCAGAGATCATGTTCTCCATTGTTTCTGAAAAGCACTGTCCTGGACATCATTAAGACAACTGGTTTCTCATGGGAAAAGTGGTGCAATCTGAGATTGGTCTCTTTCAACCCTGCTTATGTAACCCACCTGTAACCAAAAAGAAGAGCTTCATGCTATTAGTTTATGTTTGGTAAATTGCAGGTTTTTACTTCTCCTGTGTTGAGCCCTCTCAGGCAGAAGAGATTATTTACTCTGGGTCACACACACATTTTCACCATTGTGGTGCCTGACTTCTTTGTTCAAGTGTGATACAAAACCATGGGCTGGGATACTGCAGGTCAAAGAATAAATTGTGAACATAGCAATTAAAAATATTGCGACTATGGAATTATTGTACTCTACATTTCTTTAGTTTTCAGGTCCTGAAGTATCTCCTAAAAACGATGCTGGCTGTATGAAAAAGTTTAAAGCAGCCACAGTCATTTGTGGGAGAATTATCTTCAGGGTGAAGCATCCCATGGTCTTTGCAAACAGATCCGCGCTGTTTTGAAAAGCCTCCATAAAGTGCTACGATTGCTGTGATTTTTTCCTCTTCCAGGTTCTTCTCTAATCTAGAAACCAGGCAATACACAGCTCAGTTCCCCCAGCCCCAGACTTAAGTCTTCACTGCACTTCTTGAGAATCACAGCACAGCGTTTTAATAGAGATCTTAAGTCTAATGACTCCCATTTAAGTTGATTAAATATTGTCGTCCTAATTCTATGTTGCACATAGGAGGTAATTGATGCAGAAAATCAGAACTATTTTCTTTGACATCTAAGTCTATGTCTGTGACAAGGCTGGCACCAGGACCTTACCATCAATCTTCTTGGCAATACCTCCTTTCCAACTGGCACAGCAACTAAATACTAGAAATGTGATAAACCTTGCCATAACCTCAGTATGAAAGCAAAAATCACAAATTAAAGCCACGCTGACACATTAGTATTGAGTTTTGAAATTTTAGCTTTTATCCCAGCAACTCTTTCATGGCAATGTAAGTAAACTAAAGAAAAGCGACTGACATCCTCGACAATCTTTTCAACAGAGACTGTGCAAGAAGTGGAGGGATCAGACGTGGATTGAATTAAAAAAGCAAGAACCTGGTTATTATTTTTCTTTTAAAACTGCATAAGAACATAGAGCCTTTTCATTACATTGTAATTACTGCAATGATATAGTTTTTTAAAAAGGGCTGGAGTAGCATTTGAAATCAAAAAGTAAAACAGACAGTAATGAGAGAGCCTGTCTATTAACTCACAGAGAATAAAATCAAAGAGTAAATAAATGATGGACAGTGGAAAATACATTCAATTTTTAAAGCTGATGTTGTAGCAATAAGCGCTATTAGTAACAGAGACAAGCATCTTCTAAATAATGACCTTAGCTAAAACTCCAGCTAGCATAAGCAGATGATTACACCTACATGTAAGCTGCCTACAGTTTGGATTTTACAGGGCAAACCTGACTGGAGGACTGGGACATAGTCATCAGAGGACACAATTCAAGCTATGACAGTTCACCGTGTTCACATATTTCATCCATATTTTGTTTGTGCCTTTGGGTCCTAACACTTTCGTATCATTCTTCCAGTGCGTGTGGTGGCAATCCCTGTTGAAATCTTTGAGTGCTACTGCAATATCATCAACTGCTGCTACTAAATAACTTTAAATCATGTTTATATTCCAACTCTGACACGTGCCTGTGTGTCTAAGTAACTTTGCACCAGTAATTTTCAGAGTCTAATATTGCATAAACTTCTTTTGCAATAACACTATCTCACTGCAACACAGTCCAAAAGCTCCCAAATGCTCTATTAATAAATATAGGCTTTTCTTTTTAAAGATAGATCCTTCCAAATGAAATGTTGGCTCAGCGTTTTAGCTCTTTGAACCCTTTGTTCCTGAGGGTCTGACTTTAACCTTCCTCTCACAAATTGTAAAGGTAACTTGAGTGACATTGCCAAAATAGACAGATCCTCTGTGATTCCTCGGGATTAGGTATGATTCTGGTATCTGCAGTTTGGCCTTTAGTAACCTACGACTGTTTTCACCCCAAGTGAAAACATATTTTACAGTTCCCCTGGGAGCGTGAACGCTATGTACACTGCACATGTTCTCACTTAAATGACCATAAAGAATCTAGATTACATGATCATACAAGGGTTCAAGGCCTTCAGTTCCCCAGGACATTTAATTAAAAGGACAGCCAAGGAGACAAAATAGCGTGGAAATCCTAGACGTTGTTCTGGCTTCTGTAAGCCATCAGTCTGTCAATTTCTCAAAATAATTTCATACGCTATATCTAAAAGATTCTTTAGGGATTTAGTTTACCCTATGACTATACAGACCTGTTCATTTCTTTGTCCACAGTTTTCTTTGCAGTGTGTTTCTATTCTCAACACTGACTTCCAAAATTAGGCATTTTATTTTGTTTAGGGAAAAAAAAAATCCTCTTCTTCCTCTCCTTACCAGTCCTATACATGTAGCCCAGGGAAACATAGGTAACATTTCTCTCTGGCTCAAACTCCATAACCAGCTGCGAAGCCTATGGCTGGTTAAATTCTTATCAAAGTTTGATCTCTGTGTCCCTATTTCTGTTCATGAAGTTGCTCAGGTATAATTAAGGGCCTCTCCATAATTAGAGAGTGGCTCTTTGTCCCTGCAGAACGCGGCGCACAGATGGCCACTATAATGGAAATTAGTTAGCAGCCTGTCCATGATCGATGAGTCGGTGAAGAGCCCAGCTCTTACCCTTGCTGGAGTATAGGTGCTCTTGGACCAAGCCTGCCGAAAAGAGAGCAGACAGCATTTCAACGCTCACATTAGCAGGTGGTCCCGAGCAAGCAAATTTCCTGAGTGTAAGATGACATACCTATATACTCAGTTTTCAGTCCAGAATTGCTTTCAGGTAGAAAATATCTCTCTCTCTGAGAGAAAGATACAGCAAGAAGCACTGAAGTGCTGCTTTCGTCTCCTCTTTTTGTCTCAGTAACATAGACAAATTCCAGACAAATGAGCCTTCTTAAATGCAGAGACAGCAGTCCTGTATTTACTTGACTCACATTACTAAAGATAATTTGAACACGGGGTCTGGCCACGTTCATGGTTCATGATCAGACTGAGCGCACAGCGCTGAAACTCCTATTAATTCTCTGAGAAAGCCGTCAGGCTCCATTTTGGTCGCATGCCTAATGAGAAAGGTTTGTCATGCCCTCTGAAAAATACCGAGCAAGGCCCACAGGCTTCTCAAATCTCATTTTCATTCTCTTTCTTTCAGACTCTCTGCTGCAAGGAGCTCAGTGCCACTGCCTAGAAACGGACGGAGCGGAGAGGAGGCGCTGCAAGTGTCGGCTGGCTCGAATCACCGCCTGCTTCCCCGTGGCCAGGAGACAGGCATGCAGGAACCACGCTTCAGCCCGGGAAGCGCAGACTAAGGCAGGGTGCCAAGGGACGCCGGGACAGCTGTATTGATGAACCTGTACTGGAAACATCACGCGGGGATCCACTTTCTTTAAGCAGAGAAAGAAATAAGAATGGATGAAAATGAGTCGTAAAAAGATGAGGAGAGGAGAAAAATAATTTATATCAGCCTCCTGAGATCGAGTACAAGGAAAGGAGTGTACGTGCTTAACAAATGAGTGAATTTAAAGGCATTTTTCCCTGTCAATCTCTTGCCCTTCGATAGGCATAAAATGGTAATATTGAGTCAAATCAGTACAGGCTGGAACTCTTTATTGTCTGAAGTGATATGCACGTAGTCCTGCTGCACAATAACTAGGGAAGAGAGCCTCTGACAAATGTGTGATCGTTTCTACCTCGTTTGAAAGAGACTGTGACTAATTCGCACTACCAGTTTTAGTTTCCTCATTTAGAAAGACTAAACTTTTATTGTTACCAGCTCTCGGGACCTTATCATTAGTCTTTTGCCTGTGTAAAAGATTCACCTCCTGCAAGTACAGAAATACATAGAAATTTTAGATTCCCTCAAACCCACCCCTCGTCCCAAGAAAGCAAAAAATAGAAAAAAAGGAAGAAAAAGAAAATAATCCTATCTTTAATGATTGCATTGGAAAGTTTTTGAAAACATGAAATGCATATTCAGAAACCAGAAGGCAGTGAAAGGAAGCTACCTTTAAAAAACCTCAGTCCCATGATACATTATAAATACCTGTATCTGCAATATTGCAATACGCTAATCTGACTGCCAGATTAAAAGTGTTTATGCTATGTGAATGTAGAAACAAATGTAGAGAGCACAATTCCATTTAGCAGCTGCAGGTACTGCATGGCTACGCAACATCAGATCTTTTCCCTTTGGGAACTTTTTGAAGCTTTTCCTAAAGCTGATGGCTATCCCAAATGGAATTTAATTCTTCCTATACATTGAAACTGTAATAAGTCACGTTTGTACTCGCTGTTGTGAAACAGTTACCAGCAAATATTGCACACCAAAAAAATACCAAACCTATAGCTAACGTGCTGCTTAATGCCATGAAGACTAATTAAAATCTCATTAGAACGGCTGCGGCTCTGTCTACTCATGATAAATTAATAACTGGCATTAAATATATATTGTCACAAATTTGGAAATAGCCTACATGATTGCTTTGCTCAGACTTCACCATCACCATCCAAAAATAATTGAAATAGAAAACTCACAAAGGCTGCAGAATTCACTAAATTAACATTTACTATCTACTACCCAAAAGAATGCTTAAATCCCTTTGTGCTGCCCAAATCCTTTCAAAAGAATATATGATAAAATGATAAAACTTTGAAATGAAATGCAATGCAACAAGTAATAAACTACGGCTAGCCACTGCTTTAGCGGACTAATCCAATAGAAACAAATTTCCTGGAGTGCTTGGTTATTATTTACTTACTACTATTTATAATCACATAGCAAAGCGAAAAGCAGAAATAATTTTTGCCTTATTTCGGCAAGGAACAAGTAAGTTTCTTCTGATTCTGAGATGTGCCCTGTGTTGAGCAGGACTAGTATGCTGAACAGGTCTGAATATCCTCCCATGTCTCCTGAACACTGGACTTGTATATGGGTTTGTGCACGTAGCATCATAAATTAAAGCAGCTCCAGGGACTGCTGCTCACATCTCCCTATGAAGCTTTTCCAAAGCTCCAGTTAAATCTCCTTCAATTCCGCTCCTGCCAGGCTCATTTGCAGGCTTCAGAGAGAGCAGCAGGGAAGCAATACAGACCTCCTATGATCTTCCTTCTAATACTTCTGTCCTATGGCCTCTCCCTCCAAGCATGGCCCAAAACTAAGATTCTATTATGAGAAGAAAATGTGAGTTCCCTAAACCAAGAAAAGTTAACAAAATAATAGTTCTGAGCAGTAGGCTAAGATTTACCTGAGCTAGTCTGAAAATGCAGAGCTTGTCCAGTTTTCTGTTGCCCAAATATTTGCTTAACTTTTTAGAGCCGTATATATCAAAACTCTATTCCACTTGCATTCCACTTTACATAAACACCATATGAAATGTAGAATGTTTGGGGAATATATACATAATTTTGTGATTTTCACTCTTGCTCTACTTTAGCTGCATAGTGTTCACAGGCACTTACTCCTTGTAAGTGCTACAGAGTATGTGACTTACAAGTTGCATTAGAATATCATTTGGACTTGCTCCATTTGATTAATGTTTGAGTGAAAATTCAAAGTGCTTTCCCCTCAGCTCCCCTGAAAAATGACTTTATAAAATGGCAGTATCAAGTCTATTTTTCTGACAATGTCCATACCAAATGTGTTCAGCTGAAGTACATAAGAGTAACAGAAACGCTTGTGTTCCTTTCCCAAGCAGTCAGCTCAAATCCAAACTTGAGAAATAAAGTCTCTCTCCTTCTTTGCATCAAAAGAGTAAGGAAGAATGTAGAAATTCAGCCCATACTTAACACTGGTGCATTTCTACTGTCTTCCATTTATACTTTCACTGTCACTGTCACAGAAAAAGATTAACAAGCTTTTCATTGATTAAGTTGACGTTTTACTTTACTTGTTTGCAACTGTATCCATTCTTAGTGCTTTGCCAGGACACAAATGCTTTGATTCCTTTGCAGCAAGTACTACCCATTCCAGTGAGGTTTAGAAATGAAAACTGCTACTGCCAGCAATGGGAAGAAAGAAGATGAAGATGGGGCATCCCTAAACCGCAAAAGATCTGCAACGAGCATGGTGCAAAAAGGAAAAATGTACTAGATATACTGTATAGATCTAGGAAGCTACTTGAGTTCAGGAGCAAAGAAAACTAACATCTAAGGCAAACTTTTTCAGCTCTCCTCCTGGAAGAGACAGCCCTAAAATCCTCTGAAAATGACAAATTTTCATGGCAGTCGGAGAGGGAAGGCATGTCAGTAGTGCAGTTTTAGTCTGAAACACATCCACATTTCTATCCAAGAATATTTTAGGGGCAGAGTTGATAGCAGCAGCTCTGAATAGACAATGTGTGGATCAATTAGTGGATCACAACTCTGCACAATTTATGTTGGTAAGGGCAGCGGACTAACCATTCGGTTGCTACACAAGAGAGACAAACGATCTGTCTTCTCTTGTTACCCTTCTCAGTTCAAACAAACCCCTTGAAGTTTGCTAGAGAGCAAAAACTTCGCTTATAAAATTAAATGTACTGGATTCTGAATATGCTGAATAACCAGCAGTTTGTAGACCTATATCACGTATATTTATTCCAAATCAGTTGACTGTAAAACTTAACTCAAAATTGAATTTATGGTATTAATAGTTACGCAATTTTAAATGTCCTCTAGAATAAGCAGAAAAGCTACAGCTGTTAAAATATATCACTCTCTAACGTCTTGCCAAAAAAGCTTTGAGTTGCATACAGAGCTAAATGATATGCTCCATCTTGTAAATCTGAGCCCCATTAAAATAACTGAGCACTTCTGCAGTGGTGTGATCTGATGCTGCGATCCTGAGAGAGTCCATCAAATGAAAGCCAGTTCACAATTTGGGAGGGAAGGAGAAGCTTCTATCAGAAACATTTGCTGCTAAAAACTGTGGATTTGAGTATTCATTTTGTATTTGGCATTGTGACAGTCATATCAGCAGTGAACAAATGCTTTAGGACAATATTAGAATGTACAGTTTGAGTTGTTGCCTTTTAAATAAGATTTAATATTAAGGGCTTGGCCCACTGCAATTATCAAGGTTTCAGAAAAAAATGATCATCACATAAGCCTGTAATTAAGCCTAATTAATTCTGGATAAGGATGGGCCCAGCACACAGTTTTGTGCTTTGATCAACTAACATCTAAAACTCCTACAGTATTTTTTAAAGGAAAGGTGCTAGTTCACACATCTAAGTGAAATGTTGGAAGGAGGAAGCCTGTGTTCTGCCTACTCTTCTTTCACTCCCTTCATTTTCTACCTAACTGTTTGTGTGGCCCTCTTACAGCTGAGAGTTAAACCACTGGTGGAGGTTTTTCAAACCAGGGTTGAATTCAACAGTGACTTTCCTCCCCTCCTATTACCTACTCTTCTCATATGTAAATTACATTAATTAAGTTTCTTAGGCTTCTCACAGCAAAGACAAAGAGGAAATCTTGCTGGTGAGTATTCTTCTTCCTAGGTTTAATTGAAAGGACCACATCTTCCGTGATAGCTACGTTCATGTGCCCTCCCATCTGTGACCATGTTACATCCCTTTGGCAGCTGCCGGCAATTAGCAACAATAAACATATTTGATTGGAGAAATATTTAGGAAGTTTTTAGCCCAGTAGTAATCAGTTTCTGAAGGGAAGAAAGGAGTCAATACCATCCCATAGCACGGTCTTCTCTGGACTATCAATATTCGGACACCTCATCTTCACCCACTGACAAAATTAGAGGTTAGTAATCTTAGGAAGGCTGAACAATCACATTCAGTGTTATCAAGTCTCATGACATTCATGGTGTATCAGGGCATACTCAGCAACTATATTTAGTATATTCCTCTTTGAAGCCTCAGTTCTGGCCACTGTGAATTTAGTAGCATTTTTCTGCCATTATAATTGCAAGGGAATTAAAGTTAAGAAGTTGGAAATAAGAACTTCTAATGATCTCCTCAAAAAACCCACCACATGGAAAGTGTTTCACATTCACTAATTTTACAAATAATGAGAATTCAAATCAGTGGTTTTAGCAATCAGATATTTAAACCAGAGACATATATAATCTTACAGTGCTATTTAGACTATGTCTATTCTCTATCCCGTCTTTCTGAATAGTACCTTTTTATTTTTTGCATGGAAATATACTGCATGACTAGATCAGTGGTATATTTCCAAGAGTTTGCTCAACCGGTCTTTGACCTTTGTGTCTAATTGGTATTAATGAGTAATTCTTGACTCTGGAACAGTTATGACAAACTGCTCACTGAAAAGATGCAAAATATTGTTCCCCCAAATAATTCCACGATACAAGTAATTTCAAACATATTTGCGATTCTGATGTTAGTATTCTCCTTCGGGGAGAAGGTGAATATCAAAGTATCAGAGTATCAAAGTATCCCTGATTAGTGCAGAGCTGAATGGTGCCAGGGCCTGAACTCACTTTCTTGCATTTTTTAGGGAATACCACTTCCTAATTTTGTTTGCAGTATTATGTAGTAGCGATGGACACATTCTTAGGATATAGTGGCTCTTGGCAAGAGATGAAAGCTTTTATTTTGAACTCTCCATTTGACAGTCTTTAGATTCTCTCCTCGTATCTGACAACCAGCAAGGTTTCCATGGATCTTTAGTTCCATCTCTCAAAACCACAAGCAAGTTATACTCTGGTGAAATGAGAAATGAACAGTGGGGATGCTCAAAGAAATTATAAGGCCTGCTTTCTCCAGGTGGCCCAAACAATGATCTACTTCTTCTCTGCATGTCTGAGCCTGCAACAAATATACCACTTCCTACCTATGAAGTTGTTTGCAATATACTAAATGGGTTCCAAATCATATTTGATATTCATAAACTCACATAAACATCTTACTGTAATTTCCCCAACTATTTTTTCCCAGAAGCCTTTGACAAGGAGGGTGCTGCTATTTTCTTTCATTATGAGGAATGATAAACTTTCACAAATTAGAATTAAAATTAGAGTTTGTGGTCATTCTTTGCAATGCATGCATTTAAATTACGATGACAACAATATCAAATTGTTTACTGCTGAGGATGGTAATTAAGCATATGCACAAAAGCAATAACATTTAAGCATGTTAAGAGCTTTAATAACAACAGCTTCACAACCTGTGTTTTGATCTATTAAGATTAAAATTGTATTCCAAGTTCCAATTTTAAATTTCATTATCTGATTATGCCTAGTTTATTATTAACATGAGCAAAACAAAGTGCAAATTGCCCAAAGCTCAGTATCTAGGAGGTTTTGATTCAACCCATTCGAGTGCGAATGCAACTAGTTAACCCAAAGGCTCTGGTGAGGAAGTGCGGGGGCAGCATGAAAAAGAACTAGAGTTGGATGCTGCGGACAGTAACCCCATGCCCTTTGCCGGGGCACGTCCTTAAACAGATCACTGAAAACACATCCTAAATCACCAGTACTCACCCAAGAAAACAAGAAATGGCACTTTTGTTCTCTGAAAAAAGAGTATTTATTCATTCAGTCTTACACTGCTCCCACTATCTACCCTCAATTTTTATAACCAGGACATGTTTTCTACAATGTCAGTGGCAAGTCAGTTCTCCTGTATTGCGCAGGCACGATCTGGTTATTTCGGCAGTGAGCTCTTAAAGACAGAAAGAAAAGGGGAAAGAAACCTCCACACCACTGTAGTATAAAAGAAATGAATACTTAAACTTAACAATGTATCACAGAAGAGATGCATAAAATTCACTGATTGACCAGGCCAGCAGCTAACATCACATAGGTTATGATGACGGGGACTGAAATGCAGTGCAGTACACCTGTACAATGGCACAAACACTACACATCAGAGTTCTCCCTTTGAAATGGCTGTCCTGAACATAAAAACTTTTCCTCTCCAGAATACCACAGAAGCCAAAGGAGTAGTCTCAATTGCAGATGCAGTCTGTACATGGGTTATATCATGACAGAATCAACAGAGTCAACATGACCCACTGAATGTTGAAATCTACACTTATGTGCCTACATTGTCTTCAGTGGAAAACAGATACAGCAAATCTTCCTAGACCTGGCCTTTGTTTCACACCACAGCTGCAATGAGGAGGCAATTGAGGAAGCTACATCCTACATCCACTCATAAGCTTTTGTGCAACATAGTCATAACTGATGAAGGCATCATAATTTGACTCTATTTGTTTTGCTTAGGAGACAATGAGCTGAGACAGCATTGCAACACTCTCCCAAGGGACGCTAATGTTCATGAAGTTTCCAAAAATTGTTGGGGAACACTGATATTTCACAAAGTTGAATTCCAAATATTATTCTTAGCACCAGGAAAAAAAAATATTCTAGGACCATGGAGTTTTTGGTCATTATCAGACTCAAACAATGGATTTCACTAACCATTTATTAATGACCCTTGCCTCACCCCCTAGAAGACAACAAAATCTTCGAACTAGTAAGAACATCAGAGCAACCATTGTTGGCTGCATCCAAACGAAAGCTCCCTCTTTAGTTATGCCACCTTCTCACAGGTGAGTCAAGGATAAGCGACATATGTCTTAAATACATTGATTTCCTTGAATGTTATCCATTTCTACTCATTGAAAGTGAACAGTTAAGTATTGTTATACATCATCAGATCTCCTGTACACACATGGCGTATTGTCTTATAGTGTTTAAAAATATAAATCTTTTAAACTAGATTAATAAAAAGTGGGCTTTTTTCTTGTTTAGGAGTAATGCATCTGTCTGTCACTGTGTTTGAATTGAAGAATAGCATTGTCAGCAGGAGCAGCAGAGAATGGTAGGCTAGTGCTTAATTTGGATCAAATAGTCATAGTGAGATTACTAATTAAATTGCTCATTTAAAGCTATTGCACTATTTCTGATAGGTCACTAGAAACTGAGAGATTGATTTGTTTTCTTTTTCCAAATTAAAATAACAGTGAGCATCAAGAGCTAGCTCATGTCACAGAACTAATATGAACTGAATAGATCATTTGGAGCTAAATAAAAAGATGCTCCTCCTTTGCAAATATTCCACTTTTATCTCTGTTAGGAATACCACTCAATTACCAAAGAAAAGTTATGGGCACACAGGACAAGGACTATATTTTTATTATTTATATGGTACTGGTACTTTACTAAAAATAATTAGAATAATATTAATACTATCACTTCACTAAATCACAACACTCTATTTTAGATTATGGCATTTGAGCATTTACTTAATGTTAAAAACAGCCATTAAATGCTCTGCTGTAACGGTTCCAATACCTTTACCTCCAAGGAACTCAATTTGGGATGACCTCTCCTGTAAGAATTTAGATGTAGAAATTAAGAAGGTCAGGTTGGACGGGGCTTTGAGTAACCTCATCTAGTGGGAGGTGTCCCTGCCCATGGCAGGGGGGTTGGAACTAGATGATCTTTAAGGTCCCTTCCAACCCGAACCATTCTATAATTCTACCATTCTAAGAGTAGCTGCATCATGTCACACACTAAAGGTCTATCCAGCTTTGCATCTTTCTTTGGCTCAGGACAATAGTGGACGCTTAGGGAAGAGTACAAGGCTAGGAAAAGCAGATAGTAATACCCCCTGTGACTATTTTCTGAACACTCGGAGACTTGTACCTCACTTTGTGATCCAGAAGTGTCAATATATTTAACAACACTGGGTACGGTTTTCCTCCTTGAATTTGTCAATCCCTTTGTGAATCATGTAAAAAATCCTAGCATCTGTAGCATCCTGTCGCAACGAGTTCCCACGCCTAATTTCATTGTGTGAGGAAATATTTCTGCAGTCACCTCTGCTAAGGGTCACTGAAAATGAAAAGATGCTTGCAGAAAGAGTTGTGTTCTTCTATAGTAAAATTATAGTCAGGGCAATTACAACCTATCTTCCTAAATTTCCCTAGTAACTTCATGATACTCATCTGGCTTTAAGTTCTCCATATGCTGTTGACCTCTGTATCCTAAAGCACTGTAAGTCAGCAGCAAGTAAACTTGTTTGTATTTAAAAAAACAGCTTCAGAGTACTCTGGAATCAAAACTGCAGCTTAAAAATACAAAACTACAGCTATTATATTGCTAACAGTCTAGAAATCTCATGGGCTGCATTAGGTGAGCATACTTTACATTTCTATCCTATAATTCATATTGAACTTGAGAATCTGGTACGTTTCAGGGAGTTTTTATGTGTGGAAAAAATAAAAATACTTATTACTCTACACTTTGCACAATGTATGATTAAGTTCATATACTACTCTGGAAACACTTTCACAGTAGAAACAGTATTTTTTAGCATTTAATTTTTTTCCACATTAAAATAAAACCTGACAACTTCCATTCCTCTAACCTGAAAGCCTGCCAATGACATTTTTTCCATATATTCACCCACCCCAAACAAAAGCAAAATAGCGGCATGGCACTGAGCGATTTCCATTTCCACTCAAAATTTGAATTCCAACAAGTTTTAGTACAGATTTGTATTTAAAATACATTATTGAGCATGAGCAATTGAAGAAAGGGATTTTGATTCCAAAAGTTCTGTGCACAGCAGGGCTAATACCGCAATCTCCAGACAGTCTGCCTCTGATGCCTGATGAACTGAAAGTCGATTTCATGAGGAAACGGTATGGGCTAGACTTCGTCTCTCCTGCTTAAAACATGAGAGTCCTGAAGGTGACTCCTCACCTTATGGGCGAGGCTGAGAACAGCACAAGCTCTGGCACAACGATATGAACATGAAACTGTTTCTGCTCTCACTCTGATTCCAGCTGTGTATTAGTATTCTTCCCCCCGCCCCCGAGACCAGGGACTGTTCAGTTACTACTGCTTTACTCTTCTCTAAAAACTAACAATACCAAGGAAAACCCCCTACTGTTAGCGTTAACAGCCAGAGCATTTAAGAACTCTGCTATAGCTATGCTTTTTCTGCATAGATGTCGATGTGTAATTTGTGTCTCTGAAGTGCCCTTTTGGATGCGCGCCTACACTCTGGGTAAAGGAGATGATAGGAAAATTAATTCAGAATACAGAAAACAGAAAATTAAAAAAGGGGAAAAAAAACCCAACCCCAAAACCACGACAAAAACTCCAAGAGGCCAAAGGGATAAAAAGGGTGAAAAAGTGAAAATCAGTGAAGACAGAAATATTGAAAATACGTTTGTTAGATTTTAAAAGAACACATCCTTCCTGTAAGGCCTAGTGTTCTTCTGTGTCACGCTTGTAAAGTGTCTCCCTTCCTGCCTTCTCTATTTCAAAGGCATAGAGATGTCACTGTTTTGGAAAGTATTTTCGCAGTGGAACCTGGTAACAGGAGTGCATCTGTGCCTGAGTTAAGTGTGTCAGCCCTGCAGTGTTGCAAACGCAACAACCTGGCATAGTCAACTGTCAATAAATGTTGACCTTTTAGTGCTGATTACATTGTTCCCTAGACATGTGCTATTTTAAGTACTTAAAAAATTGCAAAGCAGTACTCCGGGAATTACTAATTGATCAGGTGTTACAACGGGCAGTAGTTCCTGTTGCTACTGTGTCCATTTGATTTGAACCAAATATCACTGTGGCAAAAGATTTCTTTAAATTGTTATCGAATAGAAGAAGACTTAAAATAATATAAATATGAGTAAGTCAAAATGTACTTAACTGATTTTAAAAAACTGCTTGTAAATGCCAAGCACTCTGCAAGAACTAGCTTTGCTGGAGTGTATCTTTTCTATAAATTGCAGATGCACCTGCAGGAAGCAGTATAACCACAAGGTTAAAACCACAAAAATACCCCAACCGATACATACTTAAAAGTTATGCTATTGGAAAGCTGATAATATCAATTCTAGATTTACACCTGGTAAACTTAATCTGTGTAAGGGAGTCTGAAATAACTTGTATTTACTGCTATCCGGATCAGCTTAATGCTGAATACTTGGGCTATGTATGCCTGTATTTCATAAATGCAGAGGTACAAGGGGTAAGATAGTGCTTATTTGCAGGCAGCAGAGAGACAACAGGGCTTTGTTTCCATATGCTGTACAAAATTATTAAATGAAGCAAAGTAACCCAGAAAACACAAGCAAGCAAAAGCACACATGCTCAATTGTCAAGTTATTTCTATTGCCCGTTCTGGCAATGTAATGGACTTCCCTCCATTTTACAGAACCAAATGAAACCTAACCTGTCTCCAAAATCCTACTTCAGCTCAGTTTAACCTACGCCAAGTCAGGATCCTTGATAATCTGGAATAAATATCTTGGGTAAAAGAACTAGAATAGATCCAAGTATTGAACAGAGTAACAGAATATTTTATATCTTTATCTGCCCGCAGCCATGGAGATTATGAAGTTCACTGCAGAAGGCTCCCAGAAATGTCAAGGGCAAGCTATCGGGGTTTCAGTGACACCTGTAAGCCACGAATATGGTTAGTAGTGCAGCCAGCTCTCTGAACTCCTACTGACTGGATCCCTCTGCCCCTCATAACTTTCACACGGGCCTTAACACTCCAAGGAAAAGGAAAAGTCTGAATACTTGTGGGTACAGAAATACAGACTTCGGTAGGCGAAATATTATAACTGACTCTCCTGCTCCCTGACCTCATCCACGAAAATCGAGAGTATGTAAGTTCTGTTTCCTATACAGGCCACCCCCATGTTCCGATACATGAAAATGTTTAGTAATTTGTACCAACGATGCCTAGGATGGTAAGAATTTTTATCATACTGCATAGCATCTTACGCCATTAATAATTCCACTGAAGTAAAATATTTGTGAATTAAGGCACAACTAGCTGGATTTGATCATCAGAAGAATTTTCCTGGCACGCAGAGTGTTAGGGAGCAGGCATTAACCCCCATGCCTCTTGGCATGGCTGTGGTCAGTTTGGGAAGCGCTGGGGTCAGTACAAGGAGGGGGACGAATGGGCTGCAGGCAGAGGGAGTGAAGTAGGCAGGGGTGTAAGATGTCTTGGCTCTGATATTGTTTACCATGAACATATATAGCAAAATAAAAAGTTTCTTGCAAATGTGTGGAGCGACTTCTTTTTCAAAGGAACCACGACTCTCTCTTATGTCTGGGCCTGCTACAGGGGCATAGCAACAAACCTCAATGCCTCCTTTAGCATAGGTTATAAAGTTATGTCTGAGGATTCAGCACTAGTATGATCAGGAATGTATTTCACTGGGAAACCTTCATGCTTTATATCAGAGGAAGTCCTATGACTCTGGGTGCAGGGTGGGCTACAAACGATAGCCCTTTTGTGAACTAGATCTTCGTCATCGTCTTTTCAATCGCTTGGGTTCTCTCTAAAGCATCGTCGTATATTCCATCAGGGTCCTACTGTTTGGGATTTTTAAAACTGTGAATTCAACTTTCAGTTTGGTGATAAGTATTAGCAAACTTAACTTGAGCTTAATGGTGTTTTTCATCTAGTAATGGCTATTTGAGTTCCCCCAGGAGCTCTTCTCTATCTATATTTTCAAAGCTCATATCTCTTTTGGCTGCTTTCATGTCATGAACAGTGTTTTCTCTGTTCATTTACAGACCGCTGTGCAAAAAGCAGCCTCTGGAAATGGCTGGTGTGCAGCATATCGTAGTCTACAAATCTGATAACAAAAAGATACCATTAAACCTTATAAAAGCTACAGGCAGCCCTGCTATTTGCATCTGCTCCTTACAGAAACAATCTGATGCTCTTGAAACTGAGAAGTTAAAGGCCCACAGCGCTACCCGATGTTAATGGGCAGAGATTTCCTGTCACCTATTTGATTACCCTTACTGGGCACCAGCATGTGATACTAGGAGTACTACACTGGTGACCACAGAAATACCAATTGGGAGAAGGCACAGAAGGGCGATGGGTAAGGTAAGGGGGTGCGTAAAGAAAGTTTCATTCAAAGCCCCTCATTTATGGGGACAAATAGGTCTATGTTTATGTTCAGAGAATGCCGGGTGGACTCGGAAGGCTTTGTCCCCCTTACCATGCAAGACCTGCATGCAGCACAGACCTCGGCGGCAGCAGGGTACTACCCAAAGGCTGGAGAGCCGCAGAAGGCACAATTGCAAGGGCGCTGCTTACTGATCCCACGGCCTGCTCCCTCACCCCCAAAGACAACCCGTGCCTAAAACCTGCAGGAGAGCTCTTATTGTTCAATTTATTTCAGTATATGTGATAATTTAATTTCCCGTCAAATATAACAGGGAGTATGTGTATTTGTCCTAGCTATTTCTACCCACAATGTGTGTTTATTTATTTCCCACTCAGCTATCTGTCTTTAATTAGTTCCTCAGCTGAGTACTTCAAGCTGTGCTGTGCACGTCTGGAATGTTTCTTGTTTTACTAATGAATTTAATTTCAGGAAGCTCCTTGATCATAGTTCAGTCACTGTGAACTACTGACTCTTCATGTGTAAATAAAAAGGAAGAGATGTGGAGGGCCCCAGGCTTGCTTTCTGTGATAAGTGATGATATTTACTTGCCTAAGTCTCTTCAAGAGAGCGCGTACAACTAGGAGAGAGGGGACAAGGAACAAGGTGGAGAGATAAATCTACAGCAGAAACCACCATTTCTCTAAAGATCTCAAGGGAAAAGTCTAGTCTAATCATTCTTCCTACCATGCATATTTAATACAGTCAGCAGAGTTCAGAATCCCTGGAGCCCAGAAAAATAAATTTTGCAGGTGGACTCCGGAAACGTCGGAGTGATATTTATGAATAATTTTGCCTTTTACATATTGAGCTTGCACAGGAAGAAAATTTGTGTGGCAAACTGTGGAGTAATTTCTTTATTTTCCTCCATGGTATTGCATAGAATAAGGCTGATATGAACTGAGGCTGGTAGCCTTACATGTTACGTTTTCTTTCAACACCAAAAAGTATTTTTTGGAGGCAGGGCACTCTCTTGTTTTGTCCTGATAAATCACTTAGCACATAGGCAATTTCCTGTTGGTTTGCACCCTTCTTGGTTTGAGGTTCTGCTCATTTAGTTTTGAGGGAACTGAGTCTGAGGGAACCGGGTTTGCTCATCCTGAGAAAGGCTCGGAGGGGAGCTAATTGGTAGTTACAGACCGGACAAATCCAGGCTCTTCTCAGAGGTGCAAAGCAAAACGTCAAGAGACAACTGTCACAAATTGCAACACAGAAAATTCCCACTGGACATAAGGAAAACATTTTCACAATTAGAGTGGTTGAGCACAGGAACCGGTTGCTCAGACAGACAGCAGAAACTACACCCTCATAAATTTTCATAAAATGAAAAGAAAAAGCCCTAAGCAACCTGATTTGGGCTTGAAGTTAGTCCTGCTTTGAGAAGGAGATTGGACTAAATGACCTCCACAGGTCACTTCCAATCTAAATTAACTTATGATTGTAAGCCCTATTCCTCCAGCTGAACTCAGAAGCACTTGAAAATATCATACATTTTGTGACCTCTACGAATTGCTCTGGATGGTGAGAAAGATGTAAATCAATTTGCAATAATAGCATAAAATGTTGCTTTTGTTTTTTCCCCCGTGTCATCATCTGACAGATTTTCTGGCTGGAAGGTGGCATATTCTCTGCTTTTTGAAATATTGCTTTATTGTTGCTTTTGATATTACTGGCTTCTAAATGTCCTCTTCGAACAACTGGTTGTTTCACTTGACCCTTTGGAAAATATGTCCAGTGCAATGCAAAAGAATTTTATCAAATAAGGGCTAAAAAAGAGAAAGAACTAGAATAATGAAAGTCTACACATCTTCATTATTTAAAGGTTCAAACAGTTGATGGACTAAAGCAAAATCTCAACAATACACCATTTCACTCTTGTTGCCATGGGAAATTGTTAACAAATTGCTAACAATGGCACAGCTATCTCTTGGACTTACAGCGTCAGATGCTGTTTCCCATTTTTCTCAAATCCTGCCTATTGCTTTACGCATCTTAATTTTATTTGTTGTATCTTGCACTACTACAGATTTTCTGAGACTGGAATAGCTGCAATGCACTGTATGATAATAATATTTTTATTTCATAACTGACTGTCCTTATGGGATCCCAAAGTTATGATATTATGGAGAACAATCAGATTAGCCACCTGAAATACAGCGTGTGTACAGAAAACGGGAGAGAGCTCTCTCTCCATGGTGATATACAGAGACAAACTTCAGAATATAGATGGGTAGAATACCAGTTAATAACCAGGAGAATAACCAGTTAATAATTATAACACATTATAATTTAAGCAGGACTGAAGCTACTGCAAAAATGTTTATTTTAAGTTACAAAAGCGAAAGCTGACAAGTCTCTATCTCAGCATAGGGGAATTACTTTACATTTAAAGAAAGGAAGGAAGGAGTGTCTGTCCCATGAAGCAATATTTCATTTAGTTCCTATTTTTCTAGCAAATTTTTGTCATTTTTACAAAACACTGAAGCTTTTGAGAGTTTTGAGAGAAAGTGAAAGTTTGTTGAACTTGTTCGTGAAATGTAACTACAACTGAGACGATGATTTTGAAAATTTTACCCTGATTTGGACATTTTAAAAAGTTTTTTCATTAATAACTTATTTATTTATGAAATATAACTAAACAGTGATGAAAAGGCTCTTTCGTAAAATGTTGAAAGTCAAAGTCCCAATGATGTCCTACCATCAATAGGAACTGGGCTTGACTACCAACATGTTCTGTTTTGAACAACTTCTTATCTTTTTCAGTGTTGGTACGGCAAGTGTTTTTGAGAATTTGCTCTCCTTTAGGGATGGGAAATTAAAGTATTTCTTGGGAAAATCCTTTTTCTACCATGTTTTTGGAGCATCTTAACTTCCTGGAAGATATCCTGCCAACTATCGAGTTTACTTCTGCCTGCATCTGAAATATGAAGACACAATAACAGTTCATAACAATAAATTGCTTGAACTTTAACCTTATCATTGCAAATCCAAAATAAATGATAGTCACGTCAATGAGACACAGATACATGAACTGTGTTCTGCGGTTAATAATTGATTTACACTGATTAAGTTCCTCAGCTTTCAAAAGCAGAACTATTTGCTGTGATAAGAAAAAAGTTTTCCATCTGCAGGAGGAGCATGAAACCAAGGGTAAATAATAAAATATAGGTACAGTGTGCATGTTGGAAATTGATTAGTGAAAGAAAAGGCTGAAAAAAGATTTTGAAACCATAAGTCACTTTTGCCTCTCTTTCCATAACTGCTGTCTTGAAAGCTGTTCTCATGGAAAATATTGCACCTCTGAATTAGACCAAAATCAGATGTGCAGATGATTCTTCAGAAATGAGAGCTGAAATACAGGCATATAAAAATGTTAGAATTTGCTGCTCAATATTGTAAAGCTGAAAGCTTCATGATTCTGCAAGCTTAGCTAAGACTTTTGAAGTACAGATTACTGTGGATAAAAATGCCCTGAATTGGTTTAATGAGAAAAGAAATAAAAATTTCATCAAGTAAAGAATTTTACACTCATCTCCTTTTAATTCTATCTGAGCTGATTCAAAGTTAACACCTTGACTGAAATTATCAGCATTTCCAAATTGCTTCATTTTTTTGCCTTGAAGAGCCAAGTAGGCAACTCACAAAAGATAAAGTCTTTAGCACAGAAAAGGGGAAGAATGAAGGGGAATTGCAACCTTTCTTCTGAAACTTGGTTTCTAAATATTGAATTTATGGCACTTCACAGGTTGCAACTTTAATTTGGAACCTAGCATATTCAAACCCAGAAATACAATAGTGCAAGTGATGGCATCATCAATGGAAAAGGGAGTAAGTAGGCAATTCTTCATATTTCTCTTACGGCTTTCTAGCCCTTTTCCCCTCACATTTGCAAGTTTTTTCCATAGAAGACAAAGGTCAGAAAAAAACCATTCATAGTTCAGAGAAAAGAAATGAGAGGTTAATTCCTCACACTGTATCTATTCTAATTCTCTTAAGCTATTGTCATATTCCCTTTCCCCAGTTCAGACTTCTAATCGCTTGCCCAAAATGCACAATTTTGCAATCCTGTGTTAATAGGTACTAATTCTGTTCCTTTGGGGACCACATCATAGGTCTACATAAAAATTTAGAATGACCTTGCTTCCTCTTCAAGAGAAGGATCAGGATACGTTCTTTAGAAAATGCTGGTAAGCACCGAGTGGGATGTGATATACAAACCAAATCCTGTGTATATATACATGTAACAGGACTTGATGGGAGTGTTTTGAACAGCAGCTGTCAGAATTCAGCCCTACAATTAATGGATTGGGAGAGGGGCCTGGGGATAAGAAATCATTATGAAGTGCAGCTGCGGTTGTGGAATACATACCTAACCTTCCTTTTTATTCAACCATTGGACAGAAGAAGTTTAGCTATTATAAAACCTTGTATGAAGACATAATTAGAGGTAACTTGGTTCCCTAGCACAGAGATCGATGGTGCAAGTTTAATAAGCATCGAGGGTCCCCCTTCTTCTGCTTTATTAGTTTCTCCATCTTGGTGGTTGGGCATTTCTTAGTGCTACTGAGTTACTTTGTGTTGCGTTCCAGCTATCGGGAGCTGTGAGGTTAGACGAGCTCCTTTACAACTCGATATCCTCCATCCTGCTGCCACTCACTTATCTATGTCTAAATGAGACTGAATTTGCATAACTTACACATAGCAATGAACGAGACTGACCTCACTCTACCTCACTTTCAATCATCTTTTGCCTTTTTCTGCTCTTTCTGCTCCTTAAATGTCAGTCAGTGCTTCAGGAATACGCAGGCCAAAAGTATTAAAGTGAGAAAGAGTTCCACCTAAGAAATGAATATAGATAACTTCCTCCATTTTATACCTCATTTCTGAGATTATTCAGGTTTATGGGGTGAAATTTAAAGGTGACCGTAAATTTGTGCATGTAATTGACAGTATTCCAGCAACTTCTCATTCCCCAGTTCAGCCTCAGGTTCCCCTAGTTCCTTGTTGCTTTACGGACGTCTCCTCCTTCTCACTCCTCCCTACACCGTGGGAGCTGTTTCATCTTTTCATTCTTAGATTTTGTACCCTGCACAATTGCTTTTCTTACTTTGCTATAGGTAAGCAGTAAGATACTAATATGCATTACAATCACATAGATGGTAAAGTGTTTGAAATTATAATTAACGCATAACTTTAACAGGATTTGAGTTTAAAATGAACAGCTACTGTATGTCATCTATCAGACTAACAACTCTTTGCTTAAATTCCCTAGGAATTTAGAGACAATACTTTACGTGAAATGCTTCAGATACTTCTTTTTTGCATTGAAGAAGATAAAATTAACCTGTAACATAATCATAATGATGAGGGGAATTTGAATAAAATTAGCTCGTAATTTCATTTGAATTCTCTATCTCTGAAACATAAAGCTCATAACTCCCCTATGGAGTTTCACCATTTTTTTTCTTTTATGATCGGTTGGAGAATTGATCATGGGCATTGATTGCCATATGTTTTCATTACTTCAGCAAATACATAAAGAGAGTAAAGTTTATTAGTGCTTTGAAATTCGAATGAACTGCCTTCCGTAGTTTATACCAACATACATATTTAGACAGAATTGAATGCATGTGAGAATTAATTAATAGTAGGCAGGTCCATTCCTATCTTAAACAAGTTAAAATTTCTCCACCACTGTCTGGTTTACATTTCATGATGAACCTGGGAAGTGTGGGGATGTAAATTGTAGAACTGTGTTATTCCTCATACATAAATTCAATATATGTGTAAACCAGATATGACCTTCATTTTGAAAGACAGTAAAGAGTGCACAGAAAAAGTAACTGGCAGGAAATAAGCAGTAAAGATGACAAGGATTAAATGTATTTCCCCCCAAAAGAGATACTCTGAGCATACTGCTTTCTTGTCCTTAAGGAAAACTCTCCAGCAATGTAAACTGTATCCATAATGAAAAAAAAACGCTAAATGACAGTGTAATCTATAACACTTTCATACATCACCAGGTGTGGGCAAAAGTCGCGTTAAGTCTCACTGTTCTGAACCAAACACTTAGACTCTAACAGATCTTAGCAAAGCTTGAAAAGGATAAAACATAAGGGGTCAAACTACATCAAGAATTAATGTTTGCCGTTAAAAGGATCTCTCTTCTGTATGTTCTAACAATATCAGTCCCATATAAAGGTTTGATTTTTCTTTTTTTTTTTTTACCTTGGATTACGGACTTGCGTATGGCACAATCTGTATAGGGCACTGGTTTTCCCAATATGCCAAAATTACAATTTTGACTCTACTTTTCCTTTATCCTCTTGCACTATTTGCAGGCATCTTGCTGCTTCAGTCATAAATAAAAAGATATGGCCTTTTAGGATGACGGTTAAGTTTTATGTGATCTGTATTTCTACCTGCTCTGTGAGATGAGTAGCGCTCTCGGGTAGGGTTTGCTTTCAGAAGGCAAACAGGGCAAAACCTGAGAATGAGTGGGATACGTTAGAGAATATTCATATATGACCTGTGAGTCAAAATGATTTATGTTAAAACCAGGTCACTTTACAAGTATTTATTCCATAAATACACTTGTATGCAAAGTTTGAACTGAAAGAGAATTTTATGGCCATGTTATAAATCTCGGAAAATGGTAGAAATGTTTACAGCTTATAATGAGTGCATGGACACAGAAATCATTAATCTTACCAATTCCTCGTTGGGTTTTTTGAGAATATATAAAAGGAACCTTACGTTCAGGGTGGTATGTAGAATGAACTCTCAATGAACCTTACAGTGCTCTAGAGACTATTTCCTTCCAATTTTCTAGGTCTCCTGTTCCACAAACACAAAGGAGTAGGAGCAAAGTGTCTAGAATGATTAGCTCAGATTAAGTATTATCACAAAGAAAGAAAATATCTTTTTGAACTTAAATTGCACACATATGCGCAAATGGTGTTCACTCTGCCCACCACCCCCCGCTCCCCAAACCTCAAGAGAATTCCAAGCTGATCTACAATTCCAGAGACATTAGGTCTTCTCATTGTGGTACTGTCCACTATGGATCAACTGAGGTAGAGCTTATCTTGTTAAAACTTACATAACATTAAGTTATAAATCAAACTCAAAGGTTTCTGATTTAAGACATCAGAGAATCACTTTTCAGTGTAATCATAGTGCTTCTGAGAATTGGCTGCAAATCAAAAAGGATGACAAAACTACTAGCCAAAAAGCCAGCACTTTGCTGCTGAGGAAGGATATGAGAACACGTGTAAGATAAGCCACGAGAGGACATACTCTTTCCACCTTTAAAACTCTTTGCATATTTCATTGTGAGAGAGAAATGCCCTAAATTCATGTGAACAATGGAGACTTTTCAGCTCCTATTTTCAGGACAGACAAAGTTTTATTCACCAGGCCAGAAATGGCCTGCACTTGTATGAGACAACCAGCCATGGCCTGAGGCTTCCTGGGAGGTGAGAAAAGGAAGAGCTCTCACAAATATAAAGGCACTGCAGGAGAGCACTCCAGCACAACTGGATGTTGAAAACATTTCCACACAAATACTAAAATAAGTTCTAGTTAAACTTAAGAATAAAAGCAGTTTTGCAGTATGAAATTATGCAGTACGAAAACAGGGTTAAAGGTGAAGAGAAAGATAGACTTAGCTACAGGAAACAACATTATTTAAACCAGAATTGAAATAACCGTAAAAGATAGAAGAATGACTTACTACGTCATTCTTTTCTCTTGGATCTCTGAGGAAAGCAACTGCTCAGGAAGAACGATCACAGCGATTTGATTAACTGAACTGGATGATCCCTAACAAATTGTAAGCGAGCACTGTTATTTTATCACCTTCAACAAAATCCACTGAAAATCTCAAATGAGTCTGAAATAGTTGTCAGGCTACTTTTATTGAAATAAAGCTTTTCTTTCTCCTGTTTCACTGGTACTATCAGAACGACTGTGACAAACAGCGAGCACAATGCCCCAACGTTCTTTGGATTAATCTATATTCCACTTGAATTGCACAATGTACAATCCAGCGCAACAGATAAAGACATGCTGCGGAAATAGCTGGGGAAATTCAGCAGACAAATTTTAATGTTTTCTAAAGGCAGCTACAGTTGCTAGGGAAAAAAGTTAAACTCTTAGACGGATCAAGTTTTGCATTTACCCTACGGAATTTACCACAATTGATTGGAAAGTCATTAGAAATGAATAAAGAATAAAAGTGTATAGATATATCTAGCAATACAGGCAAACAATAGGGAAACAGAAAAAAAACCTAGAGATTTTGATTCATTTTCTAACCTGAGTAGCAGGGAAGTAATTAACACCTTAAATAGGGATTGCCTAAATTTCAGAGATGTAATCCCATCACACAAACTTCCAGTGGAATCATTGCTTCAGAAGTTTCAAAACCCAAATTTTTGTATTTTCCACCTGTAATTATACTTCTAAGAGGCCAGCTGCAAGCACTCAGCCTTGATTTTCTTTTTCTTTTGGTATCATTGATGTTAATTTTCATTTGATACAGAGTTTTCACTTCCAGTAACCTGTAAAACAATTCCCTACAATTCCCTATACTACCGGCATGTTGTCTAAGATATGACAGGAATAAATCGCTTCTACTGCAATTCCAGTTGGATCTTTTACCAGTTCAAATTGGTTTGTTGCTGGGATACTCTCCAGTTTACCTTACCTAGGTATGTAACAATAACATCGCTGCTGGTCTGAGTCAACACACTGCGTATCCTACTAGAGAATCAACCTTGTTTGTAGGTTTAATGTGTAACTGAAAACTGCACTGCAAGGCAGTACTATTCTTTTCTGAAACTCAGGTGGTACCATTGAAAAACAAGTCCAAGGTGTTGAAAGTGTCCTCAATTTGGAAATGTAATGAAAATGGACTAAGGATGCATACGAAACAGTAAATTTATTTTTCATGACAACTAACAGTTGTAAGTCACAAAACTGCACATATGATGCATAAAAAGCACTTAGGGAATACAAAAACGCACCTTAACAAGGGTACCAGCGTGTAACTACTGACCCTGGCAGTGGCTGTCTGTTTTAGATATCTATAGGAGGTTTTGATACAAACCCAGAGTCATAAAAAATTCCCATGTCCACACTACACTGATTAAATAAGTCAACTTTACTGGAACATTTGAAAAGGAACTACAAGAGCAAAGCCAAAAGTGATATTTAGAAGTGAAAGAAACAAAGCATCAAGTAATGAAAGGAGCAATGATGAGCCACAGTTAAAATCACTGAATAAAAGAACTCAAGGTATACTTCCCCTGAGAACTCACAGGCACAGTCACACACAAACATGCACAAACAAAATCAACGCACTGATCTAAGAACCAAGTTTTGGGTTGTTCCCGAATTTCTGTCATCTGTCAAGAAGACTTTTTTGTCTGTCACTGCAGATCCTATACGAACAGTGCTGATACTGGACTTCATGAAACCTTAGCTTAGAGAGAACCGCAGTCAATGCAGCTGCTTCCTCCTCCACATTTTGAAGATTAAAGATAATAGAAGTAAAACACAAAAAAATGATTCATGGCTCAGAAATCAAAGTCCTACTGGGAGGGTAAAAACTGTACACCAGAGGAGATGGAAAAAACATAAATCTGAGCTGTATAAAAAACACCTCCCCCTTAAATTCTGTCTTTGGTATAGCGCAAATTGGACAAAAGGAAAATAGACTCAAGGAGAAAGGCAAATCTAGAGCAGAATAGTCAGTCTGTTCCCCTCTGGGCTTATAAAGAGCAGACTTGAATCAAAATCCTTGGAAGTCCTTGGGAAAAGGATACTCTTAGCAGGTTACAAGTATGTCAAAGAACACCAGTATTTTCCTCAGGGCAATGAAAAGAAAGTCTTGAAAAGGTACCAAAAGTCACAAAAGTAATTTTGATTCAATATGATTATTGATGAAATCTCTGTAGCAATAGCCCCAAGATAGTAAGCGAAGCTCTAAGTTTGGTTTCAGAAGAAATTGCCAGATCCATTTTTGCAGCCTTGATCTACCAGCTCAGGTTGAGCTGAGACAGAACCCCCCCGCTCCCTCCTCCAACACACTTGTGTCCTTGAAAGGGAGAGGGCTTGAGGTGCCCCTTTTCATTACAGTCGCTTAACATAAAGAGATGGACAAGATCTTTCTATTACTGGTTGGACAAGGCCAAATGCAGCAGTTTTGAGGAGTCCAGGAGCTATTGCCTTAGCATTTGTACAACGGTAATAGGTCTGTATAAAGGGATCTTAATCAGTGTCTCAAAGTTACCTGAAGAGGAAAGCTGATTAATTAGTGGTTCTACATTGGCCCTTTTTTCTAGATCCTGCATAGAACACATTCACTTGAGAAAAACAAGAGTAGCTTCCTTATACAATACTACTACGGAGGCTCAGGACTTGTGAATGTCAAAGTTACACAGATGCACGTTTTCCCCGTTTCCATTTTTAAACCCAGTTCAGCTTACGAGGATCTTGAGAATCTGCTGATAAACTGCTGTCGCCATTCTGTAAGTACAATGCTTATATAGCGGTGTCCAGGAAGGGCACCTTTGCTTTAAGTCTGGGTAGACTTGACATTTGCTCAAAGTCCTTGCTTGATCTTTGGCTGCAATATAATGCCAAAAGCCTCACTGAATCCATATTCTGGTTATGCACCTGTTCTCCATAGAATTGGATAAGTCTGTTCTCTTCGTAGATCACCACTTAGAAAAATAATGAAATATTTATAAAGAATTCCTGAACGGTAAAATGGCAAATGGAAAACAGACATCCTGGATATTTTATCCAAGGTACAAGACAGGCCCCAGGCAAGATTCATGGGATTTTTGCCAGAATGACCAGATGACTCTTAATCATTCTGGTAGAACTCAGCAGCTTAAGCAGATCTTTAGAGGGGTAACAAAGGCCTTTTTTGCTGACTACTTTTCAGGATGCAAATAGCATTTTGTGATGTGCAGTTAAATATGAAAAATACTTCTGGAACACAAAGATGGATCATCACGCATGGATAAGTTTTCTGATTTTATTTCCAACGATAGCCACCACCCAAGCTTGCTGAGAGCAGCCTTTATCAGGTCATAAATCAGGGGAATAGAAAAATGAAATTGTCGTTTGTGGGACCCAAATAAAATCTGTATTTCTGAAAGAAGAATCTAGTGATTTTTGCAATACGAGAACAATTAACATTCTGCAGTAAGTACGCTACATCCCTAATGTTCCTTGGTTTGTGTCAAACAAATGCCACTGAGATGAATGATTTTCAGATTTTCTTTGGTCAGTCAATAGTGTAGGAATGGTTAATTGTTGTGGTCCCAACTGATTAATTGATTCTTTAAGAATTTGAATGGTATGGGAGGAAGGGAACTGCATGAGACAACACATAATGTTGCTTTCTTTAACTGTCCTTGCCCTCAAACAGCAAGCTTTTAGCTGTCTCAGGACTTAGCTTATGGACTGCAAAGGCCAGCAGCTCTGCTGTACTCTTACTGCCCTCAGGTACAGCTGTGCCTGGGCCTCGGTGACACATTAGTGTCTCTAGGTATTACACAGAAGTAGCTATGAAGTGTGTGGCAAATTATAGTGTAATTATGATGTGAGAATATGGCCTTTCCTGTGCTGCAAAATATCACTGGACTGTGGGTTGATACATCCCATGCCATGGACAACCCTCAGGGCAATATGAGGTAAGTTAGAATCATAGAATAGAATCATAGAATCGTTTCGGTTGCAAAAGATCCTTGCGATCATCGAGTCCAACCATCGACTCCACTCTACGAAGTTCTCCCTTACACCATATCCCTTAACACCACATCTAAACGACTCTTAAACACATTCAGGGATGGTGACTCCACCACCTCCCTGGGCAGCCTATTCCAGTGTCTGACCACTCTTTCTGAGTTGTCACAGTACTGGCAGGCTCTACAGCCACAATGAGAAACCCTTCTAAATAGGTAAGTTTTTATTTGACTGGTTAGGCACTCTTACCTTTTCCACCTTCCTTCCTTATCTGTATTTCTTTGCCAGTCTTCATACCTCTCACTGAATTTCATTTATCACCTTCAAAAATTATACGATAACTGCATAGAGAACATATGGAACTGAACTTGTGCTGTGATGAATGTCAACATCTTTAGTATTAATAATGTTGCTTTTGATGCATGTAACACAGCAAAAATGGATCTTTCTTCCCCTCGGAACAAAAGCACATTTTGAAATTTTGGAATTTTCCCCAGGACAGAAACCTTGTTCTCCACAAGCCATGGTGAGACAGTACTGGTCTGGGGTACAGCAGCTGTTGTATACAGTCAAGAAAGAATATGAAGGAAAATGCTTAGTAAATGCACTGGGAATATAAAATCGGAGCTTTTACTAACTGCAAAGAACTGGGGTTTATATTATCTCCTGTGAGAAAACTTATACCAGCTTTTTGACAATAATATATGGTCATGGAAGTAAAATCAAATTTATTCATAGGCAAAGTTTTTTTAAAACTACAAATCATATCTGTAAAGTACAAAAAGAAAATGCAATTCATCAGGATGTTAGGAATACACCCATTCAGTTTCCCAAATGGCTGTGTCACTCAGTCACATGCTAATAAAGGCTACTGACTGTTCAAATGAGGTTTCATTTACCCTAATATTTAGAAATGGCTCACGCTTTAGAGACTGATATTGCCAGCAGCACTCAGATTCGGGATATGAGGAATACAAGTGCAAGAAAGATGCTATTCACTATTTCTTAGCCATTGGTTGTAAGAGCCAATTACGAAAATGTTTGTCAGGCATAGCTGAGAAACACACACACACGCACAAACTGACCTGTAATTAGCCAAACACCATAAATAACAAGCACCAAATAGGTGACGTGAAAGTTTGCAAACATCCCATGATATTTATCTCTGCTCGTTAGGCATCAGATTCATTAACAAAAACCAGAGGGATCATTTGCACTACCCAGAAAGACCATGAACAGAAAAAGAAGCTAAGTAGCTTCAGTTGTGTTACTGAGCAATGGCTGAGGGGTTTGAGGCACCGGACTGGGACCCAGAAAACTCTCCTTTGTACTTGTCCTGCTGGATGACTCCGAGTATGTCATTTCCTCTCAGTTGGGATTCATTATTTTAGCTTAAGGCAGGGATAATGATACTGACCTTCTTTGTAAAGTACTTAGAAACAGGCAGATGGAAAGCATGTAGCCATAAAGAGGCAGAGGAGAAAGGACAAACCATACTCAAGGATCCTTGTCATGCCATGTTGGATGCTGGTTAGAACCAGATTGTTCGACCAGCATGTAATACGCCCACGCATTCAGTATCTTTACATCACTGCAGCCTCATAGGCTGAGTTACAGTACTCTTTACCAGCATCCGAGGATGGATTTTGTATTCCTTATAGACTATGCAAATATTAGTTATTGCAAATTAAATCAGGCAACCTTTCCTTACTGCACTTCTTGTAACAGAATGGCCTTCAAATACAGAGGACAAGCAGAACGCGTGTGCCAACTGCATGGAGTTTAAGTTTTTGAAGTGTGATTTAAAAGGGCCTTAAGCGGTTGCTCTGCCTTTGGCAGTGAATTTCACCTTCTGAAAATAGATTGAAGGAAGAATACAACCCCCCTCACTGCATTCCAACTTTTTTGTATGTGTGAAGTGGAAATTTATCCATTATACTGATTTACTCTGTCACCTGCTGATCAAACTGGAGGAGGTACGCCGCCTATCAGCACTCAGCCTTGAAATCAGAGACTACTACAAAAACCTCCCAATATTTGACATAAAAAACAAATGTCTACCCCTGATTAAGATTATCACTTGATAACAATCTTGTCAAACTTCACACACCTGTAAACAGAGTTTACAATGACAAGTTTTGCCATCATGCTATTTATAGCCCATAAACGTAGTTTACAGTGATATGCATAGCAATGATAATAATGACACTGACCAGAGCACTCAAAGAAGCACAGATGTTGAGATGTTCTTACACAATCTGTATTACTGCTTATATCTACATAAACTTATCTGAATAATCAAAGTTACCACACTTACCATAAAATAAAGGCAAATATCAATATTTTAAGTGCAAAGACGAGCCATTATATCTGCAGTTTCACTGACAAGATTTCTCAGATCACATCATGCTTTCTCAGAAAAAAGTTTCTGAGTAGACAGCCACTTCTCTAAATTTTCATGGGGTGTCTACAAAGTTACCAATTTCCACCTTAGTTTGCTTTCTGCCCAGGAGTAAGCGGAAGAAAATCAGCCCACTTACGATCTCCTTGACAACGCACAGGACCCACAGATATCTTGGCTTCAGATCCAGGCCGGTCAACATCTCCAACCACTACCTGACTCACTGGTAGGTGCTCTTTGTATGACAACATCCCAGTGTCTTTCCTCCTGAATTACAGAGAGAGAGAAAAAGAAAGCAATTGTGAATTCTATTAAAATGATTACCTTGATCATTATCATGGTTCAATGAACTAAGCACCAAAAGAACAGGTATGCAACAATTATACTAGTACAGCGTTACTGCCTAAAAACCTGTCTCAAACGACATCAGACTGAGCAATAACGCTGCCTGTCTACTGGAAAACAGATGGATAGCAGCTACTATCACTCAGGAACACAGTCAGAGCAGCAGTCTGCTTTGTGGCCAGTCCTGGACTCAGCTGGGCTTGTGTGGGTCTCCTGGCTTTCCAGACTGACCAGCTCCATGCTACTGAGTAACGCTTTGTCGTTGATCTCCTTGCTGATGTCTTCTGAGAGGGAAAGAAATCCTAACGCTTCCTACAAGTGTGTCTTTTTTGTTCTAGTTGCTGCCAGTTATTATCCTAACGATACGACTTCTGCATACCAAGGAAACAGTGCTTCTTTTGTATTTAACATTTTAAGTATTAAAGTAGAGAAATTAAAGACTAATCATCTGAAAAGGCTTGTCATCTTCATCCTGCCATTTCTAACACTAAGTGCTTAAGTCCCAAAAATCTAAACCTGTGAATCTAACCACAAGTATGCACCTCAAACCCCATTTTAGTTAGCAAGATTGCTAAAATTCAATTTACACTCATGTCTAAAAGCTCTTCATTTCAACTGCAGTGATTAAGCTGGTGCCTTTTTCATGCCTAGACCAAATCACTATGCATAGTTACAACATTTTTCCTTTCTCATTTCAAGAGCCGAATCCAGCTGGCATGTTGACTGCTGTTTCTTCCAAATAGAAAATAAAATAAACCAAATTTAATTAGGTGCCTTATCTCTCAGGTGCTTTTCCTTTTCTTCTTCTTCTTTTTTTTTTTTTTTTTGACATAAACACATGGAAGACCAAAAATATCCACACAGGAAAAAATGTACTATACACACTGCTAGGACTACACTTTATGACACAAAAGAAAGAGGAAACAAAATAAATCCATTTATTTCTCTTTTCTTTTTTCTCTTTCTTTTTAGCTGTACCTTGTCATGTGATTGAGTATCTAAAGTAAGCAACTTTTTGATCTAAAAATCAATTCCTTTGTTCAAAAATACCATAAGATGAAGGATGAATTCAGGATCTGGAAAAGTTACTGAAGTGCGCAGTATGACTCTAACTGGGAACTTGTAAGGATTTCAGGAAACGGGAAGTCTTTCCCGTCTCTAACTTGGATGACTCCATGATCTAACTCATTAGATGGCTAACAACTGGAAGCACAGCAGGGATCTGCATGATCTACGATAATGCTCATAGTTTTCCAGTAGCATAGTAGTATTTTCTAGTTGTGTCCCTAGTGATCATCCTCACTTGGTCCTTCTGAAGAGATGGAAGGCAATAAATTCTTTTTAAAAGAAACACAACTAAAGTAATTAAGGAAATAACCATCACATTTTCGAACGACGGTTCATTGGAACTCGTGTCTGTTCTCTGTGATGAAGAGAGTAATTAAAGATTTAATTACTAGGGTTTTTCAAATACTAGATGACTGTTTTCCTTCATCTGTCTGTTCTTCCCCATCAGCGCGCTTTCCTTTCTCAGCGGGCCCTCTGTGTGGCTGAGATCATTAACCCTCTCTGGTTGGACACAGCTACACCAGGTGCTACGCCGGCGAGGCTGCTACAGGGGACCGCTACAAAGGAAGGACAACGGAGAGGAGTAACCTTCACAGCCTGCTTCTGCAGATTCTGCTAGGTTGTAGCATACTGCTTTTCCTCCACAGGTTGCAATGCCCTTTACAAAGGTATCGTATTCATCAATTTGGAGACAGACGGTATAAAGAAAAGGGAGATTAAAGGACTTTCCCTTTAAGAAGGAAAAGAGTGAATAAGAAAGCCAGGTATGTAGACCTAATCTTCCACCTCTGCTAAAGACCTGTATCCATGGGACCCTCTCCTTTCTAATAGAGGATAAATGTAGGTCATCACTTTACTCTTTCTGAGATTTTCCTCCGAGACTAGCTTTCTCTGCTGATTGTTACTCTTTCAAAGAATGCTTTAAAGATGGACATGTCTATTTAAAATAAAGAATTCTTCAAAGAGCGATAAAAAGAAAACTATTGGCATTTCCCTTCCTTCCTTCCCCTCTCACGAAAAGAGCTAATATTTCATCTCCAAATAAGGATGTCAAAGGGCAGCACTTTTCCTGTCACCAATAGCTTTCACTCCTTTGAAGGAAATAGAAAGGAGCAGTAACAATTTCTTCTGTCTTTACTGATCATGTTTCTACTTATTTTAATATTTTATTTATGCATTTAGTGGTATGGTCACTTTAAAGCCATTGCCATGACAATAAAACTAAATGTTAAGAGTTCTTTTCAGAAATAGACTTCTTTTCTGGTAATCGCTTACTTCTCTTATCACCGTAGGAAATGCATTCTCCCCTGTACAGAAGCTATTGATGGCTGGGAGTACTGGACTAAGAGTTGAGAGAAGTGCATTGTCTTTTCTCCATCAGAACTTGTGCAGTTTGTCTGCTCTTAGGGATAGCGACCGCTTTTGGCCCATGCGTGCACCAAAAAGACAAATACACTCAAGAGATGAGTGGCTCTGTTACGCTTCTCTAAGGTACTTGTAGTTCCTCGGGACATACTAATCAGCGCTGACAAAGTCAAAAAAGCTGTAAACCAAGGACTGATTATAATGCTCGACTTTGTACTACACACTTAGAAATAATCACAGCTGGAACACTCAATTCCTGCAAGTGATAATGCTTTTGCCAGTATTTAAAGACTTTGCACATTAAGAGGGTGGAGAGAGTCTCTGATGTTTTTCCTCACCAAAGAAAATCCCCTTAAGAGAAAAAAGATTGAATTCCGAGTGTGTCATATTCCTATTAATAGCCAAATGGGAGATGAATGAATCTGATCAAATCCTGTAATTATTACCAGGAGATATTGATGAAATCTCAGTGTAATTTTCTATTTCTAATTTCTTTTCCTATATATAACAGTCTGCAAAGTGCTTCAGGGTGCCTTTGAATGAAAGCAGCAGATATTAGTGTAAGATTTATCATTGTTTTGACTACGATCATCTACTTACACTTTCTAAGCATTCTGTGGTATGTAAAAAAGAAACGCATTATGCATGTATTAGCAAATGACATACTCAAAGTAAGGATAAGATTCTGTAGCACTATTCATTTGTTTATATAATATAATGGTTTCATACAACCAGACTTCTGTCACTGGAGTAATTTGTTTTCTCCAATTTTGTTAGACATCACTTTATTACCAGTCCTACACAGGGAAACACACAGCGAACGTACTACAGGTGGGAATGGACTTAGTTTTAAAATATACACTTACATCAGCTGAGGAACTGGAATTGTTTTGAGAATACAAATAAAACACCTACTGCATTGAAACTGCAGTGCTAAACACATATTATTTAATAGTTAGCAGTGGTTTGAAGAATACATACTCCCAAGCATTCCCATTTCAAAGGTATACAATTGTCCACCTCTCACAAGACGCAGCTTTTTACTATGCAAGCACCTCTGTTGTAATCCCTGAATTTCCATAATCTATCTGAGAGAGGCATAAAGCAGTTTAGTCCGTCTGGTATCTGCAAATGAATGTCTGTAAAAAACATTGCGAAGGGTACAGATGTGCCAAGTATTAGCGTTTTTTCTGTTCCAAAAATATCTGGCAAGAATTTTATTTATATTAGAATTGCTAAGAAGAGCTAATATTACAGAGAATTTAATGAACAATGCAATTCTGGCAGCAGCCTTAATAATCTGGAAGCAAGTTACTTGGAAATATGCAAGTTCTAATTAACGGATTAAACCCAGGGCAAACAAAAGCTAGGATTAAAGCAGAACTAGCTAACTTTTGAAAGGTTTTGATAAAATTTAGTTAACTTTTTTATGTACATACTATGCAGCACAAAAGCCACGCTGTTCCCAGGGCTCTGCCCTTCTTATGAATTGTAAACTGCCAACAATATAGTCTAGGCTGAAACCTTTTATTTCCACTTGAATTTGCTGTTCTCAGAGATTCTTATAGATCTTGTGTCCCTTTCCCACACGTCTTGTATCCTCAGATACCCTTAGACGCTAAGTTGGACCTAAGGACTCACCCTTGATCTGGCTGCCAAGGGGTATGATGGAAAATTTCTCATTACTCTATGGGATCACATAAACTGATGGAGTCATAATTCAAGTTTTCTTCCACACTGGCACTGGACGGGCTGAGGTCCTACAAAATATGTTATTCTCATATTCCTAACAGCAAAAGAAGGAGAAGTTTGAACTCATGACTTTCCACTTAAATGGAAAGAAAGTTTGTGAGAAACTGAATACCCACAGGAAAAGGTGAATAATGGAGATAGCAAACTGTGTTCTGCTTTCTTTTGAACAGTATGGATCCATTTCAGGGGAAAATCTGCCTTTGCTGAGGATTTGCTCATATTCTCCTTCCAACAAAATGGAGGAGACAAAATGGCGCTCTCCTTCAAGCAAAGCAGCTCCTCTTATGTGCTTCATTTCATCAGTATTCCTTCCCAGAAAAAAAAACAAGAAATTTGGGGCTCCTCTTCTTTTGGGGTTCAGCAACTCCTCTGACTTGACTGTTAATTTTTCTTATTTCTATTTTTCTTATTTCTATAACCAAGATATTTTAAGAATGGAATCTAGGAATCCTACCATGCTGTAACTGATCTCCAGCACCTCTAGATCTTTGCATCTGTCAACAATTTAATCAGTTTTCCGTCTCAGTTTCAAAATCTTCTAAGTAGAACAGGGAATGTATGTGGCATTTCCTTTGGGAGAAATGCTGAATCTTGTATTGGGACGTCCCTTCCACCTTCAGTGATTATGGAGGCAAGACTACTTGAGATTCAGCTGAAGCAAAGAAAAGAAAGTTCTCCTGTGGACCTAAGGCTGAAATGGGATGCTACGGGAATTTTCCAAGAAAAATTGTCATGGAAAAGGTAAATAGCTTGCTCAAATAAACATTTTTTTTTTAAGTTAGTTAAAAATTCCATTTGGCATTTTCGAAACAGTATGATTTTTTTATCTCAAAATATTTCAAAATTCAAAAGATCTTCTGAAAAATAATAGTTAATAAATGAAAATATTAAAAAATAACCCACAATTCACAATGCCAATAAAGCGTTCTAGTCATCCTTAGAAACTTTTAAATGGTTTGTTTTATGACAGAAACGTGAGAAAGCTGTTCTCAACAGCTGTAATCAAATGAAGGACAATAAATTAAACGATCCATTCAATTATTCACCATGCCCCGGGAAGTTAAATGCCTTTCTTCCTAATCACTTCGACAAAGAGAAATCTGTATTCATTCCGTGATCGTGATCCATTCACACATGATGAAACTTCCCATGAAATAGCAGGCTACCAAAGCTCCACGGGAAGAAAGTCAAGAAGCGCTGTACTGATTACTACCACCTGTTTCAAAAATTCTCTAATTTAAAACCCCAAGCATTTCTAGTTACATTTTTGTACACCTGAATGCATTTTTGTACATCTGAATGAACTACAGTAATGGTAACATTTTACTTTGTGCACGCTAAGAGCAGTTATCTAATGAAATGTGTGTTTTTAATATCTGTACTATTGAATGTACTATTGCAAGATCTATGCAGATAAATGATGAATTTTGTGCAGTTTTCTATTCCACTACTATCCACAAGCCTTTGGATCATGTCCTATCAAACTATCAGACCAAATGTGCTTCTGGCAGGATTTTTAAGGCACAAGGATCTGTATTGGAAGAAATATTAAAAATCTCAGAGCAATAGCTTAGAGGCTTCATTTCTTGGAGTTCTTGACAACTTTGACAGTTTTATTTCATATGACTGAAAGAGCTAAATAAAAATAATTGAGTATGGCATGACAAAATAACAGATGGCTATAGTTAATGCTGACTTCAGCCCTTATATGCCTGTTGAGTTCAATAAGGTACTAAAGCGCATAACTTAGTGCTGAATTTGGTCCAGAAAACTTAATGAAGTATGGGACTTACTGATCCTAGAGCATTTGAGTAAAACCTGATTGTATAAATATCTACCTTTGCTCCCACACTTTCACTGGCACTTCCTTGCACCACATCTATGCATGTACCTCATAAAACACTGAAGCCAACCTACGCTTCACACAAAGGCACCGTGGGGAACATAAGGGTGCTGTGATTTAGCTCACCCCTTCAGTGGCTTGTACAGCTATGACACTAAATATTTTGGGAAAAAAATCTAGGTTGATCAAACCTCGGAAGAGAGTGCTTGATTGGGTAACCTCACAAAATCTCCTTCATACAAATGATAAGTAGGTTGGTTCTGTCTTCCAAATTTGTATTTCCTGCATACCCTTTCCTTTGTCTTTTTATGCCAAACTACTGTTTCATTTGGGCTTGTTTATTCTTAATATAGATGATATCTGGGCCCTTTTAGCCTTACTTTTGGGCTTACTGTAAAATACAGTTTGTTACTAAGCATAAGGCTGTCTTACATAAAAAATGTTGTATTACGGTGTGTGGGATTCTGGTCTCTGTAAAAGTTTACAATTATCCTACTTCCGTATCACAGGTGACATTTTGGAAGACACAGAAAAATTATGTTACTTGCTAGACATCATGTGGAAAATATGCATACCAGCATACTTGCTCTAAATAATAAACTAAGTAGCCAATAAAGAGACAAAAGATGAGGAAAGAATAATGTCACATACTATTAAAAGTAAAATTCCAAGAAAAGTTATTATTCAGCTATTTATTTCCTTTCTGTAAAGGCCCCAACCACATCTGTACTGATATTTAGGAAAACTTAGGTATTTGAGACTATTTTTCAGTATGCTCTTTCTATTCTGACTGACCTCAACCTTTAATTGTAACAACCACAACATCTTATTTTCTGTATCTATAATTAATTCTCACTCTTGAAATACTATATTTTTATGGTATTACACATGATCTGCTAATTGTCTCTCCTCAGAAGATCTCAGTTTCCCTTCAGTCCTTAGAGGTAACTATCACGTTGTACCTTAATTTTCTCTCCAGTCTCAGCCCCAGAAGACTGCTTCCCATTTTTCTTCCGTGGGTGGGTGGAAGAAGGCAAATCCACAAGAGTGACTCTTCTCCCAAAGGGGCACTTACCCCAGCAGAACAGATGACCAGTTTTATTTAGTCGTTATTATGTACCATACAGCTTGTACATCTGTAGCTCCTTACTCAGCATGAGGATTTCTTAACCTACTGCTGTCAGGAGTTGGAATCAGTGATCCTATACTTATTTTTTTTTCTGTCTGCTTACCTAATAAATAGAAAAGTTGTTTCTAACTGTAAAATGATTAGTAAAAGTGGTCTCAAAACATATTCAGCTTTTTCCTAGCTGCTTAAAAATATCTCTCAATATATTGAAGTCATTAGGTTTGTGGGTTTTTTGATGTTGTTGTCATCCTTTGTTTGTTTGGTTTGACCTAAGAAAGGTAAACTCCTTAAATTACCCTCGAAATGGTAAGGAGATGGGGAACAAACAGCTATTTCAAACATCAAGCCATGCCAAAGCCAAAGGGAAGAAGAAATTTGTAACAGCCATTGCTAAAATATAAGCCAAAATCCAGCAAAAAACCTTACAGGATTATCTACAAATTATGCTATAAACATAATGCACGATGTTGCTACATCTACTGAGGAAGGAAAGTGGGGTCTATTATCACGAAAACGCTCTAGTTAGAAGAAGAATTAAATATCCCACTACAAAACCTTTCAAATGTACCCCCATTCATCAGAAATAATTATCTGAAACTGAAAGCTCCAAGATATTGAAGCACATTTAAAGCAATGGTGCAGCATAGAGGTAATTAACAGATGTCATTTTTCATTATGCAAACACTTTGCCATCAAGCACAAGCAAAACACAGATACTTGTCGCTATCCCTCTGCTTGTAAACACGCACATATGTCTCTGAGAATTAATTCCATTTTAATTAAGTGTCTTTCTAAGTGATTTTGCTAAAAAGACAGATGACCTTCTTTCGGAATGATATGCAACTTTATCCATAGGTTAATTTCTTTATGGCCTTTTCATGTTTTTATGAGACCTTTACCTCTTGTCTGCATGTGTGTACATCCACATACATGTATTACATACAGTAATGGAGAAAATGAGAAAGGACACTAAACAAGCTACTTACTGAAGTTTTATAAAATTGTATTCCTGCAACGTGTGCAACTGTGTCACCTCCAGAGGCAGTTGCGTTCTGTGGGGCTGTAGGTAGAGATTCTAGCTACAGATTCTAGTAGCTAGACAACTGACTGACCAAGGTTAGGACTTGAGCTACAGGGAAGGTATAGCATGCTATAATCGTTCCTAAATATTGGCCAAATGCAGATGCCCTTGTTTAGAAAAATCTTTTTTGCTGCACTGGCTGTAGAATGTCATTTTGTTGACCACACTTATACAGGATTTAGTGACCTATTCATTAGCCAGATCGTGCCACTTTATTGCTCTGATGGATTTCCACTATCCTTCTTGTTAGCCTTTGAGCTCAACTCTCCTTATATTACACATCACCACATTTTCCTCAACAAAAGATTGAAGCAAACTGAGCAGAACCCACCATTCATTTCCTAATGCAATTCCCTCTGAGCTGAGCCTGTCTTTTCCTAGCACAATACTCGATGAACGCCCCCAAGACTTTTTACTGCACAGTGTACTGTCATAGCCCTGACCGCATGGACTGAAAGGGCTCTGGGCCATGGGTTTCTAACAACTCGTGACGATGTGGCCACGGCCAAAGGAGGCTGATGATGAAATGGGTGAGAAGTCCTAACGCCTCCCCCTTATCCATAAGAATGGTGCTTTTCAGGACTCCAAGCAATCCTGGGTAGAGCTTACAGGGAAGCTGCTCCTGAAGCAACTGGGTTGTGCCTCTCTGATCTTTCAGGCTGCAGCATTTTTATCGGCCTTGGGTGAAGACAGAAATTAAAATGTAATTCTTTGGGTCCAAAGGCCGAGGGCCCAGAGTGTTTGCAGCTGGTACACTGAGAACCTTGACAATGCTGTGCTGCATTTTACTGGAATAAGTATGTTAATTCGCCAAATGTTGATATATCTTTTATTTTCTGATGGCTTAAATGTAGTTTAGTGCAGATGCTTCTTGCCTTAAAATAAGTCTATGAGTTAAAAGTTGCCTCATGGATGTAGGGATACCAAGAAGTCTATCACTTCTACCTGTAAGCAAAGACTACACAGGCAGTGTAGGAGCTGAGGAGAGCTCTCTGCTACTGCAGGCAGCTGCATCACCTAATCTTCTGCAGGATCTGATCACATCTGCACTGGTTTTATCTAGGAAGGGAGGTAATTTTCTTCACATTAGCTCCTATGGTGCTATGTTTTGGACTTGTGACCAAAACAGTACTAATAACACAGGGATGTTTTAGTTATTGCTGAGCAGCACTTACACAGTGTCAAGGCCTTTTCCGATCCTCACATCACCCCACCAACACGTAGGCTGGGGGTGCATAACACACTGGGAAGGGACACAGCCAGGACAACTGACTCCAACTGACCAAAAGGATATCCCAGACCACACAACATCACACTCAGCAATGTAGGGAAGAAGGATGAAGGATGGGGGGGAGCGTGTTTGGAGTTGTGGTGTTTGGCTTCCCATTACATGTGATGGAACCCTGCTTTCCTGGAGATGGCCAAACCCCTCCCTGCCGATGGGAAGCAGTGAATGAATTCCTTGCTTTGCTTTGCTTGTGCGCGCAGCTTTTGCTTTGTCTATTGAACTGTCTTTATCTCAACCCATGAGTTTTTGCACTTTTTCAATTCTCTCCTCCGTCCCCATGAGGGGGTGCGAACAAGTGGCTGTGTGGGGCTTTGCTGCCTACTGAGGTTAAACCACACCAACACTCCAAATTAGGAAGAGTGTGTCTCTTCTTCCCCAATACTCTTTCTTATCTGAAAGCTGTTCCAGAACTTCATTCTTGATGGCTAGAAATTCTGGTTTCCAGGTTTAATATATTTGTACATATTTGATTCACAGGATGCTATTTTTTGTGTTCAACAGTGTCTGCTAGCATAAATAATTCTTCGTCACTCATGTTTACCTTAATGTATTTTTGGAGAAAATGATACTGCTACGTTTTAGCATGTGGGAGATGGAACACAATGCAGGCACAAATAAGCTGCTGCTAACCCCAGCTGTTGTGTGCACATAACACTGTGCAAAGATTGTAGTTCAGCCCTGAAAAGCAGCCTGACTTCATGGTTGAGAAGCATGGCTGAGCAAATAAGCCTTGCCAAAAGCCTTCTGAAGAACCTCGGTATAAAAGAAATGTCCCGCAGGATCAGAACAACAGTCCACCTGCTCCATCACCCTGTTGCGGAGAGTGGCAATAAGAGATGCTACTCAGGGCAAACATGTGAGTGTGGCCACTTCTGTCACTCATTCACCTGTCACTCCCTCAGCATCTACCACGACTGCATTAAAAACATTATGGGGTGCACAGTGCTTACAGTATGCATTGATGGACCTGTTTTACAAGACTCTGTTAAAACCTTTTTAGAACCCACTAATGATGTCTGCTTGCACAGCCTCCTCTGGCAGCAAAGTTCCAGAAGTTCAGTAGTGGCCGTGTAAAGTAGAAATTTTTTCCCCCTTTTCAAGCTGGCCTTGTAACAATCAACAGGTCTATAGTAGCTTCTGATGTCTTTGTGCTATGCTCCTGTGCCCTATGTAGGTATGTTAACAGTGTTCTATTGTATGTGAGCTTCCCTTCTTGTTTTTTTCTTTATCAAATGACAAAAAGTGGCCCAAGTGCATGCAACAACAATACCCAGTGAAATTACCCCAGTTCCTTCTGAACAAGGTATTGCACTGTTTGAAGGAAGATCACAAGGGCACAAAATACACAGAAACAGAGTCAGTAAGGAAACTGTGTTCACGTATCTTTAAGGAAGAGGAGTTCAGAAATGGAAAGGTATGAGTTAATTGTTTTCTAAGATCTTCAAACTGTTTTCTAAGGTCTTCAGGAAAAAAAAATGTTTATAAACAAGAATAATTTAAGATTATAGAGGACTCACTGACAATAAACACAGGAGAACCTGTAGGTTTGCAGATACATTCTTCAGCTGTATCAGTATAATTTATACTGAGCTTACGAGAATTTGTAGACAGTCATAAGTGATTTGCAACCATTAATACATCAGAAGTGGAAACTGAAATAATATAAGAATCATGAGAAGGTAGGTGCTATAACTATCGGAAATACATCACTAGGAGGTTAAGAAAGTTAACTTACTTAAGAAAGTTAAGTAAGAGCAGGTATAAAAGATTAAGATTTGCTGAATGCTGGAACAGTTGAACAACTGCTTAGCCGAACCTTCAGTAATCATTAAAGAAACTTGTAAAAAACCCTAAAAAATTAATGTTACCAGAAATAAAAACAGTTTTCTATTTCTTGAATTATAGGATAATATTAATTCTAGATCAACAACAGGAGTAAGCAGGAAATGGTCAAGTGGTTGAGTCTTTTCAAAAAATGCCCTTGAGGTCACTAAAATAAGATTTTTCTTGTTTTGCTTTGGTTTCCTACAAAGAAAGAAAGCATACGTTTAATGCAATTTCAAAATGCTTTCCCATTTTGTTTAGAGGGGCGGCCTCAAGTTTTCATCATTCAATTTATGCTGTGACAAGACTTGCAATTGACTCTATTCCCTCATTTCTGTTTTATGTTCACTTCCTTGACTGAAGAAGATTTGACAAAATAGAAGATTAGACAATTTAGTTCCTCCATGAAACTTGCTTGAGATTAGGTCCTTTCTAGGAAGTTGCAATTAAAATAAAAGTCAGTACGTATTCTGGGAGTTCTATTATGCATTATTTACATCTTTTTTTGTTGAGAATCCTTGAGATATGGTTAGCCACCTTGTTTTCCAGGAAATTCTGAATGACAGGAGGCAATGCTTCTAATCAGTATTCATTCTACTATCCTTACAAATACCTAGGAAATGTAAAATAAGTGCTAGTCCCCAACTAAGATCCTACTGAAAAACAATTCATAGTTTGTGAAGATGACAGGCCTTACTGTAAACCAGATCTCTGAGGTCTTTTTGGCAAGAAAAATTTGAGCATATTTATGTGTAAAGATAACAGGAATATCTGTAACTAAAGTTACATAGAGTGTCCAGATTGATGGAGAAGATGTATACGACATCATAGATTAAAAAAATTGATGCAGTTCCGTAAGAAACACAAAATTATGATGAAGTGTCAGTTTTCATTCTTTGCAGTTTTAGAGGCAATCCCTTTCCTAGAGAAGTAATAGCATGCAGCAGTGCTAATAAAATCTCCTTCAAAATCTTCAGCCCTGGAGCCTGCCTCTCCATAAAGTTCCCAATCGTGGGGAAATGCATTCTCCATTCTCTGGACACTTCTTCTCTGGACACTTCAATATTCAGCTTGACTAGCCTGGTGGATATATTGGAGTTAAAAAGTTATTTCATACCCACTTCCTATAAATGGAATTGGAAATTAAAATTTGAGGCATGCATTAGGCGTGTGCAGTAACTCTCAAAGCCTTTACATACTTCAGGTTTTTTCATCGCCTCTATATCAGAGATGTATATAGCAATCAGTGATTTGTATCGGTGAATGCTATATCAATCAGTGCTCTTCTGTGGCAACAGGGAAGATTCTACGAAAGGGTGTTAGAAATACTCGATTTAGTCAGCAACAGCTGGTTCTAAACAAATGTTCTTATCTTTGGAAGGGTCCCTGTTGTCCTGACATCACCTCCACATAACAAGAACAAGCTTGTGTGTATACAGATATATGTACACACATGCACGCATACATACAAATATACACAGAAAGAGGTAACCAACTGAAGCTGAAACATTGGAAATTCCAATTAGATATAAGGAAAAAAATTTCATCGTGAGAATTGTCAAACACGGGCACAGGTTTTCCAGAGACATGCTAGGATCTCCATCCTTGGAGGTGTTCAGGACTCAAATGGACACAGCCCTCAGCTACCCAGTCTGACTCCATCAGCCCCGAGCAGCAGGTCAGAGCAGATGATCCCTGGAGGCCACATCCAGACTGAATTACCCTGTGATCCAACGAGCATATATATGTATAGATGAGTATAGAGCAAAACCTAACCACCCTCAAAGAGTCTCTGAATTGATCTATCTTTAGCAACAGTATTTAATAAACTTAAGCTTCTGCTGCCCAGCTCAGTTTGCTCAACGATCTCCTCAGTTCTTTACCTTAGAGTTCAGCAAGTCAATGTTTATCCTAATTGCAAACGTATTTTTACTCTTCTCCAGCTTTCAGAAGAGAAGATGATGGTATTTCCTGTTTATCCATTAGGTCTGCTCTGCTTCACAATCACCACATATGCTAATTGAGCAGTTAATAAAGTGCTATTTAGTAAGTTAATAACTGATATTTCTGAGCTTTCTGTTCAATTTGCCATCATCTATCTGCTATCTTGATTCAAGGGATTTACATCATTTGATGTTATCTATTTTATTGGCCTTCAAGGAACTCACAGTTTCTCTGCTTTTAATGTCAGTGATTAAAAATTGATTGTTCTGGGTTTTTTTACTGAACAAAATGGCAGCAGGAGATAATGTAGGTTTTAAGAGCATTATTTGTAAGTGTGCTGTGCGAATTAGGAGCTTGGATTTGATTCCTGAGTCTTATGAAATCCTATAAACGTTTCTGATACAATTTTCTTTCAGGGACAATGGATAAGTATCTTAGATTTGACATAAGATACTTAAATTCATACTCTTTAGCAAAATGTTTTAACTCAACACTCAAACTGTTGACTGTTAATTGTTATTATGACATTTGATGTCATACTTTTAGACATGAGATTACATGTTTAGGAATAGTATTCTAAACATTTCTGTTTCATATAAATAATAACTGCAAATTAATTTATGCTTTTCCAATGACAACTTTTGCATCATAGAGATATAGTTTTTTATATTTGCTGTATTTTTTCTTCATCACATTTTCTAACACTGTCAGCAGATTTTATCTTATTATCTTTATATTTGCCTGCTTGCTTGGAAATTGGCTTTTTCTTCATTTTCATTTGTTTCTACTTTAACAATTTATATAAATAAATGTATACATATAATCAGATACTTAGGGTATTCCACTAAAGGCAACTGTATAACATAAGCAACAACCCCAACTCATAACTCAAGAAAGATTTTGTTTCCCTCAATCTACTTTTAACATAACCTTGTAAACAACTTCCACTTGACCAAAGGCTGAGCAAAACATACTATTTGTAATCACGCAAAGGAATACACGTTATTAGCTGTCCTGAGATACTGGTTTAGATAGAACAATTTCTTCCCAGTAAAACGTTTCTTCTTCTTCAGCAAAATATGGAAGAAAAGCACCATCTGAATCCCATCAGCAAGCCTGCTCACATAGACACGCTTTTAGTGGAAAGAATACATGTAGCATTTTAATGCCAATTTAAAGAATGCTGAAAAAAACATAAGATAAAAATCCAACAAATTACCTTGGACCTGATTTACATAGTGTCCATTGCATACTCAGATAGCTCGTATAAACTTGGAGGGATCTCCAGGGATCCTATCTCCTACATTTACGAATTTTCGTCAGTATGGTATTCTGCACATGAACAGAAGGCAGAGAAAAGAAAAATATCCAGAGAATTTGGGGGGGGTTGAGGCTGGGACAAAATGTCTAGTCATGATCAATTACAGATAAGTAGCAATTTGGAAAGCTTGGGGCATTCACTGATTATGCAACAAACACACAAAACGCCCAAAACAGGAGGTAGGCATGACTGGTAACTAGAATAAAACCATGCCTGTCCACGATATTAAAACAATTTATAGAATTTAAACTTCTCTTACAAGTCTAACTACAGAAAAAAAATAGTAAAAGCAGTTTCTCCCTTTTCTTTTGTATTAGAGCCTTTATTCTCAATTTGCAGAATTTATGAGAGGTTACTGGATTGCTTTGAGTGTTTATCACAGACAGTGCAAGCAACCTTCCTCTTTAAAGTAAAATAATGCACTATTCATATAACAATTCCCATGCAAACAGCAGGTGACTCTTGCGTTGTTTTTTTTTTTCTTTTGTTTTTTCTTTTTTTTTTTCTTCTTTATCAGATCTTTTGCAGTGCTAAGAATCTGCTGGGCAAAATGAGAAAAGGACAAAGAATGATCCTTCCTCTAAACGCTGAAGCTTTGCAACTACCTGAGTGATGAACTGACATGATATTTTCATCAGTGGCTCTGAAGAAAATACCCCCATCGAGTCTGGGGCCTGGGAATGCCCCTCCCCGCCCCCCCCCCCCCAAGTGTATGCTTACTTCCTCTTCTCCTCCTTATACATATATATCCTGGTACACCAAAGAATAATGAAAACAGATATATCTTCTGTTTACACTGGAGGCTTAATACCTTCAGCTTGATGGACTCCCTTGTGATTGTTTCAGCTAAAATATGACTGCTAATAGTAATAACAGCCAAGCATGCACTGCAGTCTTCATCTACCCAATAACACAGGTTGTCACAGATTTCACGTCTTCTACGTAAGATTGCACTCATTCAAAGAAAAAGAAGTCAAGGGAGTCCTACAATTTAAGAAAAGAAAAACACCCTCTTCAAGAGCTAAGCAGCGTCAGGCACTGAGTGAAATACATTGGGCTGGTCAGCAGAGGGGTGATTTCATCTTCATAGCACTGCACTGAGGGCAGAGTCATTACTCTTCAAGTTAGCACACAGAGGAGGAAAGGAGGAGAAAATAATTGGCAGCCGAAAGTTCTGCAGCGCACAGTGCTCAGAGTACTCTGCCCTTACCTGACAAGCTGCGACAGTAAGGTCATTTACTTTGAAGTTAAGACCATAAGCTTTTCATTCAGACTAAAATTTCCGTATGATTCCAGGCAAGACATAGACATAGCAGACATTTCTTGGTCACTTGATTTGTCACTCACGCATTAAACATGAAGTTTAAAAACAAAAAGAATACAAATATGCTGGGAAATATATTTTACATCATCCGTACGGTAGAAGAAAAAATCATATATCTACCTTTTCGCCTGCTAATTCAAAAGCCTTTCACAAAGTCCTAAGAATGCTCCAACAATGATGGGATGTTTCTAGCAATACCAAGAATATCCCAGAAAGCAATAATTACAGACACTTAATTCTGAGATCTTTTTCAGCACCACTATTGAATCATTCTGCAACTTAAAAAGGTCTGGATGAGACCAGCTGTCTCTGACTGGCTGGAACACAGGAAAACCCGAATAGCAACACTCAGAAAAGAGGTTGGCAGCAGGATGAACACCCACTTGTTGTCTCACAGTGATTTACAGAGCAAATTAATAAACAAGGATAACGTCTTGTCATCACTCTCCCCTTGAAGTTCATTCATTACTGCTAGCACTGAATGATGAAGGAACCTGAAGTCAAATGGGAAATCATCTTCACCCTCAGCAGGTTGCAGACCCTGATCGTGATGCACGAAGTAGTACAGATTCCTGTTTCCTCACCCTCAGCTATGCTAGTTTTGTATTGCTTGTGAGATGAAAAAATCATAGTAACTGCAAAATAAGCGCACAGGACTGAATATATAACACCAAGTAAGAAGGCCCCATTTTAACAAAGATAAAAGAGACTGACAAACGATTATTTCATGTCACATCAATGCCCACATTTTCTTGTGTTTTCAGTTTTGGAGAAAGCTAAGACTTGGTTCCTCGTCTGTTTGGTCACTGCTGTGAGCCACAAGCATTACAGGAAACGCCTTCTTTAAGATCAATGAGTGGGCTGACTACTAAATGTCAAGTGGTACCAGCTTGTTATAAACAAGGCCCCAATCCTGTCCCAAAGGTGAATAATACAGGAGGGAAAAGAGAGAAAACAGGATCAACGTTTCCAAGTTTCATGATTCATTGAATCCCCAAACTCCTAATGCCCTCAACCTCTATTAGTTCAGGTTGCAAACCTGCCAGGTCCCATGAGCTACGTACACACGGCTGTTGTCAGTACTTGCATGGAACACCTCTAAAGGAGAAAGAGCAATCTAGGTGATCCTGGGTTTGCCCGGATCCTGGACTAGAGCTGCCAGCTGTGGGCTATGCATTAGCAATACAACAGAAACATTAGGGATAACTCCAGGGCAGCAGGTAACGTCTTTCAAAGGTAAAGTACTAAAACCAGTAGCCTGAACATTTTTTTGTGCAAGAGATGCTATGCCCTTCATCTGCCCTCAAATTAACTTTTACATTACTCACATTAGCCTTATGTGTGTATTTATGATAGTACAAACACTGAGGAAAAAAACAGCCCTTAGCGTATCTGTAGCATGGCCAAGTGCTGGATGGAGTTCATCTCTCCACTTTATCCCACCTCCCAAACTCTTAATCTGTTGTTATCGGTAAAAAAAGCATTCAGCCTTCTCTTGTGGGAGAAGCAGAAAAGACGAATGCATCATGCACAAAGACAAGGTCTACATAGTTTCTATAAAAGAAAATATAGAACATGTTATAAAAAAAGAGGACAGAATTCACTTAACAGGAAGATTCCGCATTTTTTGGCTTGCAGACTCTGTTTCAATATTGCACACCAGTTACAGCTGATGAGCACAGCTGAGAAATGCAGAACAGTCAGCAGCCTATTAATACCCGGTTGCTTGACCCTCTTCCCTTCTAGAGTAGTTTTAATGGCCAAACTATAACTAGTAGGAATGAACTTCCTGGCTTCTGGCTACCTGCTTTTCTTTGCTGAAAGTTTCAGCTCAAATCTATCAATCATTCAGAAAAAAACTTCTACCAGCTGTATTACATCTAACATTTTCTAAGGTTTGAATGCTTGACTTGCTGTCTTCAGTGTTCCTCTTGATGCAGATTTTTATTCTGTGCCATTACATACTGTCATAGTGCTAAATTTTGATTGACTGGAATTATTTTAACGCTAGGTGCCAATGTCAATGTACAGAGGAACTCTGAAACGTAACCCTAAAACCCTACAAAAGGCTGTCTGGATTTGTAACAGTAAAAGAAAAACAACCCTATGAAGTAATGCAAGTTGTCAGCTAAGCTTCGCCCACAAAACTAGTTTATTCCTTAGGCGTAACTAAAAAATAAGTTTTGCTGTTCCAACTTTTACACAGTGAGCAGGTGTAATTACTGCACACAGTTACAACACAAAACATGGTTACCAATTGTGTTTTCTGGTCTGTCATTTCAAACATGGCCTTTAAGCTCTGCAAAAATGTTGAATTACAGTTTTCAAAGTGGTGCGGCCTATTTCTACAAAATTTCCTCAGTTTCTAGGAAATTGAGGTTCATTGTCTTTATTGGATGCCACACAAATCAGCAGGACATCATGAATCTTACTAGATAATTTTCTCTTTTTTCTTTTCTTTCTTTTCTTTTCTTTTCTTTTCTTTTCTTTTCTTTTCTTTTCTTTTCTTTTCTTTTCTTTTCTTTTCTTTTCTTTTCTTTTCTTTTCTTTTCTTTTCTTTTCTTTTCTTTTCTTTTCTTTTCTTTTCTTTTCTTTTCTTTTCTGTTTTCTTTTTCCTTCCCTTCCCTTCCCTTCCCTTCCCTTCCCTTTTCCTTTCCTTTATTTTCCTTTCCTTTATTTTCTTTTTTTCCTTTCTTTTTTTACCTTTCTTTTCCTTTCTTCTCCTTTCTTTTCTGTCAAACCAGTATGTTTTGTTGTTAAGCACAGGCCTGTGTATTTTAGCAAAAATGTCTGTTTCGCTAGGTACTGCTTAAACATATGTCTACATTATACAAATAATACTTGATTTTTGTATGCAGTCAATCTGTCAGGTTAAATTGGAAATCTTTCGTATATATATATATGTGTGTATAGGATGTTTATAGTCATGCATGTTCCTCACTGCAACTTTTATAGTCCTTCAAGTTCTTTTAGGTATATTCATATTTGATCCCTTTTACTTCTTTAAGATTTCTCTACATAATGCTACAAATAGTAAGTAAATTTAATCAACATGTAATCAAGTAGAGCCAATGATAAGTTCTCAGTTTGGTTTTTAGGTTTGTTCTGTTTTTTTTTCACAGAGTCATATCATATAACACCTCTTGTGGAAACTCCAGTTGCTGCCTAGATGAGAGAGTAATGGTAAGAAAATATGCAAAGCCACTGTTAGCAGCTTCTGATGAAGGACAGGAGAAGCCGGTGTCATGTACCTAGTCAGCGCTCTCTGCATCAGCAGCTGTTACCGAGAGCGCACAAGGCTGAAGGGAAGGGCAGATGGATTTTCACAAGTGCTGAAGGGAGTCAGGAAGTGAAATATCAGTGATTTCAATGGGAATCAGTACCTGCTATACTTAAGCCTTGATGTCTACCAATCTTTACATTTGCTACTTAATTGGTACAGTTCATCTATCTCTGAAAAGCCAGCCATTTTGAAAAGAACTACATAAATAATTTTTTTTTTAATAAAAAAAGCCTTACATTTTACCAAAATTCCTAATTTGAAGAAGATTTTGTTTAGCAGTAGCCCTCTGAATGAATTTCATTTTGGACGCAAACCATGGAGAATTTGGGACTGAGGCTCATTTTGGTAGGATTGCTCGGGGTGAAGCTCTTCCCACATGTGTTTTTGTTTCTTTATCATGACAAAAATGATTACTTAATATTTACATTACGGCAACAACACAGGCTTCTCTTAAGAATCAGATTCTATTTCAGATGATATGTGCAAATACACACAAATTTGAATTCCATATCTCATATTCCCTGACAGTATCTACTGTTTGGCTTATCTACCATGCGGGCCTGATAATCAAGACATTAGGTATGAGCTAAATAGCTCTACAACTTAGAAAATGCTCTTTTCTATTTTATTCAGACAGACAAGATTTAAAGTTGCTCAGTGATCTTTTAAAAAGTATGAATAGAAAAAGCATCCAGATTTAAGGTATATTGAGCCTTTGCTGTAAACTAGTCCCTGGGAAAAATTACATTGTAACTGAGTCCATAATTAACACAGCCGGTTCTGTACTTATACAAAATTAGTCATATACTTGGTAAAAAAACCAAAATCAAACACAAAATTTAGGAAAAACAAATTTTTCAGGCTGCTTAAAGAGCTTTAATTTGTTCCCTGTATCTAGTACCATGATACAGTCCTTGACTGGTCACTGATTATCATTTTTTCCAGAGGGCTCCAACATTATTCAACACAGGCGGCATACAATACTCATTTAATTCAACACTGCTCACTGTCCTAATTTACTCTCATGCTTCAATATGTGGACCCCATTTTATATTTAATGTGTATTTCAATTCTTTCTATAAAGACTGCATTTTCTCATTGGATTTTCTATAGTGCTGATTACTACAGTAGATGATGGCTCCATAAATCTGACAATCTTTGCAATACCTCCGTGAGGTGAGTATCTGGCATCATCTCCATTCTACAGATTGGATGTTAAGGCTGAAAGACGTTAAGGTTACAAGCACACATACATTCTTAGCGGTCAATCTGAGATGCCTACAGGCATTTTTATTTTTTTGGTTTGTTTGTTTGTTTGTTTTGGAGGACAGCATTAGATACATTCAGAGAGAGCGATCACTTATTACAGCTGCACCTGTGAATGTTCGGTATTTCCACAAACTGGACTTCTGGGTTTCCAGTTAGGTACCCAGAAAATTAGGATCAAACTAATGACTGCTCTGTGAAGAAATGGCTTATGAAACCTGGCAAGCATCACACAGGAATGGGATTCCAGAGGCAGAGTTACAATCCAGTTCTCCAGGGGAGCATTCTCTTGCCTTTGCTACGAGATCATTCATCAAACTGCAATTCCTTTCTTCATTTCTAACACAATTTCTAACTTCTACAATAAAAATTGTGGACAATATTCTACTTACACTACATCATTCTGATTCAGCCTGACTTCAGTGGCTCCCCAACCTCCTTTAAAAACAGTGCTCTGCACTTCAAAATTTGAATCTCTATGCTGAATCTCACTTCTTCTTTGCCTTTCATTCCCACAATTTCCACTTAGCAGACTTCTGTTCCCATTTTACTTCATTACCTTTTTTAATACAGTTGCTGTAGCTACCGCCTTCTCCCCACTGTGTCTCCCTCCTCCTCTCCCCCCCCCGGCAAAAAAAACCCAACCCAAAATCCACAGATACTAACTTTTTTTCACATTGTCTGGGCAGAAATAGAAAATCATTGTGGGCATACCACGATCAAATGCAGTGCTCCCAGCTATAGACAAGATACACAAATACTGCAGAAGTCCCACCTGGACTCTCAGCCCCAGTGTGGCATTTACTCAGCCCTTCTTGTTTTAGGGGACTGTAAGTTCTTCTAAAATAAGTTGTGCTGATGAGCTAGGGTGACAGCTGTGGCACGCCATGTTGTCAGTCTGTGAGCTGAGACCTGTCTGCTCATCATAAGCTGCAAAGATCCCTATACTAATAGTAATTTCCACACTGTGCTGGAATACCCATGTAACTGTTACAAGGGCTTACCAGTGTCTATGTCATGATGCCCGGATTTTAGTTCTGGAGTTATCTCAGTCAGCCCTTGCTTTGCGGATCCTTACATACTACTCCTCTCTGTACCAAAATAATGTTCCCAATATTGCAAAGATAATACCTTTTTACCCCTGAGGATGAGAAGATATACTATACTTCATGCAATAGTTGCGGTATGTAAAGTTATATATGCAAAAGCAAGGTTTGAATGGATGTGATGGATGCATGCTTTCACTGCACCAGGTGACTCTCTGAGCCTCTCAATGGCCTCTGCCCTTTCCAGGTTCCCACTGCTACCACTGGCTCAATCTACCCACTCGGGGCAGTTCTCCAAAAGTGCTGTTGCAGATACTGTGGTCCAAACCAGGAGCTGTTTTGCTGTCACCAGAGTTGAGCCCGAACATGCTGAAGGTCCTGGTTAACATTCTGCGCCTGATAACTGAAGTCAGTGAGGTCTCCTCACCTGCTTTTTAGGTATTGATCATCATTTCTCATTTAGAGAAAATTCCTAACTAGGACTCCTCAAAATAATTCCAAACCCCAAAAGGTATGACTTTGGAATTGGACAGATTCTGCCAAAACTAAACTGAAAAAATTAATCTTGAATAAAATGTCCTTAAAGACTATAATGAGCCTTTCATTTCTTCTTGTGATTTACATACACCACGGATTAAAATGTAATATCCAGTTGTATTTTTCATAAACTGTCTGTAATATACAGTAGTTTTCCCCAAAAAAAGCCTGATACATATCCAGAGAAATACTGTGTAAATGTCTTCTTGTTTGAAGTTCTGAGTAAACAGTTGTGTATCTATTATGATAGTGATCTTATTTTAGATTTTAAAAGATCTAATAATTTTATTACTCTATTTATTAGTAGATTCCATATAATCTTAGTGCGTATAGGAGGCATGGAGGTTACAGAGAAAGATTACAGAGTGAATTCTGCTTATTAAATTATCATCTGTGACTCTTAGAGAAGCCACAAGAAGAGATCAAAAGTCAACGCTATTTCCCCCATGCATTTCCCTCAGTGTAAAAGAAAACAGTCAACATATGGTACAGAGACTATTATTCATGGATACACATCCAATGCCTCAAGCAATGAAAACCGTAAGTGCTCCTAATTCTGCCATTATCTTAATTATATTACAATATCTTCCTTTTATGGTTACCATTTTGCCAAAGAACCAAACCTACCTCCCTCCTGCCACACTGGTCTAGTGCCTACATTTGAGTCAGAGCCCTTTGACTTTATATTCTTCACTGTCTATATAATTCTACCTCCGAAGTTTTGCACCATGTCTGATTTCTCTGCCTCTAATATTGACTTCTCTATCTCTGCGGTGTTCAATAGTTCGCCCCATATCATAGCTAACAGCACACTATCCTATGTCAAAGCTTAGGGTGGCAACGTCTGTGGCAATGTTTGATTTCCCACACCCTAATCTATCATTTTTGCAGGGCCTGGAAGATTTATTTTAATACTTAATATTGTATTTTTCATACTTCATTCTTGCAGATGACACCAAACTGGGAGAAGTGGCCAATACACCAGCGAGTTGTGCTGCCATCCGGAGGGACCTTGACAAGCTGCAGAAATGTGCTCACGGTAATATCATGAAGTTTAACAGGGAAAAGTGTGAAGTCTTGCACATGGGGAAAAACAAGCCCAGGCACCAGTACGCACTGGCTGCCACCCAGCTGGGAAGCAACGTGGCAGAAAAAGGCCCTGGGGATCCTGGTGGAGACCAAGTTGAACACGAGCCAGCGATGGGCCCTTGCGGCCAAGAAGGCTGCTGGTATCCTGGGCTGCATTAGACAAAGTATTGCCAGCAGGTTGAGGGAAGCAATCCTTCCCCTATACTCTGCGCTGGTAAGGCCACACCTGGAGTACTGGGTCCAGTTCTGGGCTCCCCAGTACAGAAAAAAGATGGAATTACTGGCGAGAGTCCAGTGAAGACACACTAGGATGATTAAGGGATTGGAGCACCTCTCCTGTGAAGAGAAGCTGAGAGAGCTGGGACTGTGCAGCCTGGAGAAGAGAAGGGTCCAGGGGGAATCTCATTAATGTATATAAATACCTGAAGGCAGGGTGCTAAGAGGACAGACCAGGCTCTTTTCAGTGGTGCCCAGTACCATGACAAGAGGCAACGAGCACAAACTGAAACACAGGAGGTTCTCTCTGAGAATCAGGAAACACTTCTTTACTATGAGGGTGACTGAGCACTGGCACACGTTGCCCAGGGAAGCTGCAGAATCTCCATCCATGGAGATATTCAAAAGCTGTCTAGACATGGTCCTGGGCAACTGCCTCTAGGTGGCCCTGCTTGAGCAGGGAGTTTGGACTCAATGAACTCTGAGGTCCCTTCCAACATCAAGTATTCTGTGACTCTCCTGTTCTGTGATTCTCCCTACTCTTTGGTTTGTTTTTTTTAAATCCCTGACATACCATTAGAGTTCTGTAGCTCGGCATTCATTAATAGCCGTATGAATTTCTCAATTAACACAAAATGGTTTATGAGCCAGTATTGATTCAATTACAGGCTGCCTTAAATGCAAAAAGTGTTCATTAAAGTATGGTTCAGTTGGTCACTGAACATTGCATACTATGTAAAATATCATGCTGCCTGTCATGATAAAGGAGACACAAACAGTTAAAGCTTACAAACGAAGTGTTCGAAGAGCACAGAGAGGGTCTCAGACAAAATGATGATGAGCTTTACGCAGTAGGTTTATTGTTAGAGTGTTTATGGGGAATATCAGAGATGCAGGTTTAGTTCTCTTTTCTGCCTGAAGGGATTTAAACCTACATCAGTTACCTCACAGCAGACTGCCCCTGTTACCAGGCTGTCAAATACTCTGGGGTAAGACTTCCTCAGTCCCTCTGTTAAAATTGTTCCACCTGGGATGAATCAATAACTATTTATTAGAGACGAAACTAGAACAAATTCTCACTGCCTCATCCCAAACAGGCTATAGGTTTGTATTCTCAACCAACAGGCCAATGAATATTTAATTTTCTTATGCAAAGTGCAATAGCCTCCTCTGAAATACAGAGCCTCATTCCATAATACTCTTTAAGTCTAGTTCTTAACGTGTTTTCTGAGGGTTGGAGTCACAAGATGAGTGACTTCAACTTATCTCTCTCACATTCTACAGGCAAATGCAGCAATAGTACTCCAAAAAGGAGAAATTCTGGGAAAAAAATGAAGTTGCAGAGATAAAATGTAAACACTGCATTGTAATATAACTGAATATGATGGAGACAAAGTGGCACGGGCAGCCAAAATGCTGGCCTTTCCTATTAGGACTCGAATTTGCAATTTTAGCTTTCAAAATAATGTCAGTATTGTAGAAGTTAAGAGATTCTGGTCATCCTCACCCTACCTTCTTGTAAACCACTCACCATTGCTTATAATCAGCATCACAGTTGCAGTAGTACTTGGGATCGGTACAGTTGCGTTCGATGCCGCAGGCACATTTTTGAATGCCAGGTCCTGATCCGCCCCAATAGTAGTGCTTCTCATTGGCTTTTCCAACCCACCAGGTATATGGATTCCCTTCTGCAAGGAAAAAAAATGCAAGGTTATGATGCATCAAAGAGGTAGAGCTCCCCAATGCATTAATTGGGTTCAGATATTCAATATGCAGGTGTTCACAACACACAAGTGGACAGCCATCCCACATTTCTGGCAAATGAATGCATTCATTGTTATTGAGCTATTCAAAGGACATTGCCAGGTAAACAAAACACATTCTCTTTTCCGTATTCACGCAATTTATAATGATTGTAATTAATTAAATATTTTTTATCTTGTATGCTCATTGTTTAGCTTTTTAATTGTTCTCAGTTTATATAATGAAAATACGTGGGCAGGTTCCATAATTATTTTCAATTAATTTCAAATTCATATAGTAAGCTATCAGATGGATTATTCAATATTTGACCACAAATGTTGCACAGAAAGATGCATTCATTTTCTCCCTTTTTTTTTTTTTTAATAACAGCTTTTAATTGGAAATTAATCTGTCTTCTCTGGAAAATAAACATGTTCATCATGCTCTTTCCAGCTGGTCCAAAGCAAAGCATAAAGAGATATCAAACTCCAAAAGTATCCTAACCATTTTTAAAAAATGTGTATTTTTTTTATTTAGTACTTGAACACAGGTGATCTGAACTTTGATAGAATCATATTTCTTGGCATTGGGTCTGTAACTTGGTATTTTCATATACTGCTCTAATTTTATTTCTATTGCTTTTGGACTAAATAAGCCTCTAACATGTACATAAATAAATATTCCCCCCACACTTTAATTCCTAATTTGAAAAACACCCTTACTGAAAAGTTCCTTTTTATTCCTCCAGTTCAGCAAGACGCTTAAATATGAGCTTAACTTCAAACCCATGGGAATAACTCAATCAATCTCAATGTATTTATCTTAGTGATTTTTCACATTTAGAAAACATGATTGAACTCAGCCTATAAACGTGTTTCTTTAAAATGTGTTTTTCGCTCGTCTAATCTGCTGCTGGTATTTTCTCTTTAAACCAAATGAAGCTACTTGCATGGAATGTACGTATTAATAAATTTTACAAGTAAAATCCTACATAATAGATATTCTACTTCTCGTAATTTCCTGTTTGTGCATCTCACATACATCTCCAAAACAACTACATCCATAACCTAAAAACAGCCATTTCACAATTAGTTTTGATCATCTAGACCATAAATATACTTGTCCCAGACATACGTTGAAATTAATTCATGCAGGACTTCAATTGCAGAGATGGAGAGAGCAACCAAATATGCACACGTTAAAAAAACACCAAAACGCAAAAAGGCCTCCGAAAACACCGGCTTTGTTCAATGCTTTTGAATTGTTAAACATCATATAAAATAACACTATTGAAAATACAGTAATGTGAAAAATTCATGGTGGCTGAAGGTTTTTATTAGATGTTACTGTGCTGCACAATATGACGACCATTCAGCTCTAGTGCTAACGCAAAGGGTACGGTAATAGCGTGACTTGATTCTAGACTCTAAATTGGTTATCTTAGCTTCCGTGACTTGAATCTCATGGAATTAAATGCTGTGAGTTAGAAGAGTGTGCCATGTGAATGCTGTAGCAGCATTCCCAACCTGCAATACAATCTATCGGATACGAGAGTACGTTGCCCTGGCTTCCAAAAGATTATTTAATAAGCATGTATGGGTAAACGTTATCTTTCCACAGTGAGTGACAGAATCACTTTTATTGACACAAGATCCAACTACAGCATTAATGATATTTGAAGCTCCTATTGTATTTTTTTTTTCTCTCATGTTTGAGGTTAGTTTTTATACTGTAGTGGAAATGCTGTAGTTTTGACTGTTAGTCAAGATTCTCTTTGTTTACACCCTTCCTGTCAAGGATTGTACGATTCGGTCAGTCAGCACGTCTCCAGGAAGCAAAACCGCTAATTAAAGCACCAGAAGAAAAGAAATTACATAGAATTCTCAAAAAGAGGATTAAAAATTCAGAAACAGGTAGAAGTGATTAAAGCAGACAAAAGTGATAACAGAATTACAGACTATAGTGACGGGTGTCATGGACCACTGTGACAGACACAAACAGGGCATATGTTTTAACTCTTTTGAATGACAAATGGCATACAGTTTGAAACCCAGAATATTTTCTAGTGTAGACAGAGCCGTGTTTCACATCTCTTGTTCTCAGTGTGCATATACACTAGCTAGGGATCTGGCCCCATCTGGATGCATGCTTCTTCATTCTGAAGGAGGGACCTACCTGCAGGCTTAGGAATACAAATGAATTTGGGAAGATACTAACGTGCGTGATTAAATTTCCAGAAAGGTCAAGGAGGGAACATACGATTTTAGAGGGGTTCACACAGAGGGTTTCAGCATGTATTCTGCTATCCATCCCCACAACCAGTAATTCCAGCACTGCCCTTCTGGATGCCACCAACAGCCTGTAATTGCCCAGAATATTGTGCTGGGGCTTGCAATAGAGGGGTTCTTAGTATGACGGCTCTCATTAGGTGGCTACCATGCAGCGGGGCAGACTTTCCATCAGGACATAACCTCATGCACCAGAATAGGATAAGCCTCACACCAGGGCACCCTGCACCACAGTGGTCCATACAAGAGGCTCTGGATCTCCTTGATACTCTATGGTTAACCAAAAAAAAAAAAGGTGGGGAGACAGTGTTGTGTCCCATCGCTCTGTGCCAGCCCAATGAGAACAGCCCTCGGTGGCCATCCTGCTTCATGTCAGCCAAGAAAAAGAAGAGCAACATTTTGTCTAGAGTTCATAAGTTCCGAATCAGGAATGCTATGCAGATATATTGCAGGCACCACTATGACTGGGCATAACAAACAGTAAAATCCCGCACTGAAGAGATTAAAAGAACAATAGAAAAGAAAGGCTCGAAGGCAGAAGGATGTATCATGCAGGTTAAAAAATATTTAGATATAGGATCACTCTTCCCCTTTAAAATTTCACCTTGTTTTATAGCTCTACAGTCTCCTTTTGATGACATGACTCCTCCTGCTTCAGAGCCCTTTGCTTGTTTTTTCTGCTTTGGAAGCTTTTGGAAAGGGCTGATCCAAGTAGTAGTAATAATGCACCCCAACATGAAGAATGATCATTAATGGAACGAATTCTAAGCATCAGACAATTTTATCATACATGATTATTCTGCTAAAATATCAATACTAGTGGTTTTATGGGATTAAAAGCATATAAATTCAGTTTAAGGACAAAATACAGTAGAGGAAAAAAGTTATATATAATTTTCAATTGTATTTTAGTGACAAGTAATACCAGAGGGTATTTCTTCTGGTTTTGAAGTTATCTTTTCTTACCACAGGAACAAATTTTGAGTCATGGGATAGCTTTTTTGTTGTTGTCATTGACTGACTGTTTTTTTCCCCCAGGCTTTTGTGGACAAATAGCATCATGAGAGGAAGAAGCAGGAGAGATCCTCTGCCTGCCTTGAGATTTTGGTTAGAATCAAGTCTTGAAGCAGAACCGCTCTTTGGGCACAAAACAGCTCTCCTTCAATCGCTGCTGTAAAAAGTGTTTAAGTTTATGTGTACTAAGTTATGACCAGATCTCCTTTCCACTTCCCTTCTCTAGGAGAAGCCACTTGCAAGCTGTCGTGTGCTTATTAGTTAGTCACTTAGCAGAAATGTAATGATGGTTTCAGACTAAGATGTGGATACCACGAAAATGGGCGAAGCTATCCAGCTTTGAGGAAGTTCGTTAACTTTACAGACACAGTAAATAGTTGCAGTGTGAGAACAGTCTTCTAAGGGCAAAATGGCTGATCTTACTTTAATGCGACATGCGGATATAGAAGTATGGCCAGAACATCAGGTTCAAACCATATTTTTAGTGATTCATATCTCTCTCTCTCACACACAAAAAAGCCTTTAACATTAACATGCAATATAGTTAACAGTGGTTGCAATGGCTTTGCAAGTGCTGGACTTTGATTAATATTAATGCAAAATATAAGTTCTTATTTAAATCCATGTACAATGTTAGCCCAGATTTGCAGTTATTAAATCAAAGTACGTAAAGAATCTGGTGATCAGTGTTTTCTATCACGGAACATTCAGAAAAATGTAAAGGACTAAGGAAACTTCTTTGTATTCTCATGGATCTTACAGTGTCATAAAAAAGCGATTCCTTTTTCATCTCATAAAAGTATCATTGTGTGAAACACTTCATTTAATATAAAAACAAACCAAACAAAAGTTAATGTAGTATGAACAGAACTCTTAACAGTCAATAATATATTTATTTCTAATGTAGCCAAGCAATCCCAAAATGTGTAACTTTTGGAAGCACGCTTTATATACTACCGTTTGGTTTGATTATTTCTAAATGCAACTGATTAATAAAAATGGCGTTACTTTCAACATTTCAGGGTGGCTGTTTCAAATCTGTTCAGTACCAGTAACTGGAGCCACAAGCGAGAGAGAACTCAGATTAGGCAACTGAATGAAGTGGACAGATGCTCCACGGCACTTTGCATTCAGTAGGCTCCACTCACAATACAGCTAAATGCTTCTCTTTCATTCACCGTCTCCTCCCCATAGCAAATTTTCCTCCAGTTTCTTCATTCTTCCCTCATTAAAAGACAGTACTTTTTGCAACAAGGCTCTGCAAAGCCTGGCTGACTCCACGGCTACTGAAGGAAGACTGGAAGTGTGTTGCTTCTGCTGAAAGGGAGGAGGCTGTTCTCCACTCTAGCAATTACTCCTATGCATCTTTTCCAACTTCTGGAAACAAAGGAGTAACAGCGGTGACTACCCAAGGCTCTTCCCTCGGTTCTCTGCTGGTTCTCTTTATATTGGGAAGAATAGCAACAGAAATTAATAGCAACAGAAATTAATATTGGCAGCACTGCTACGAATATGGCCCTTCTCGCCTGGAGCTCCGTGCCTGACAGGGGCGATAGGAGTCAGTATTTACAGTAAAGATCTGAGTTTGGCATTTACTTGTGGCTGATTATTTTTGCACTCCCTCAGCATCAGTTCACTGCATTAAGGATGCTAGAGGGTATATTTCTGCCTTTTCCTGTTAATGTCCACTGCCCATGAATTGGCCTAATTCCTTTCTGGACTGTATATTCTGTCTGCATCTGTAGCTTCTTATGGAGAATCAAAGCAAGCTACAACTTGCTCTGGATAAGGATTATCCTGTTTCTGCCTGTCAGGAAATTTTCCTGACCTCTATCTGGTCCTTAAAATCAAAAGGAATGGTTTATAAAGAAAGGCTAGGAACACTTTCAAACTGAAGCAAATGGCTCAGAACCTCTGAAAAACAAGACCAGTGAAAACTGCTCATCAGGGACCGTGCCTAACTTTAATGACTGCATGTAGCTGATCCCCTGCAAACAATTAGGTGTTAATTTACTGGACTGGACAGCTTTGAATTATGTTTTTTTAAAATTATTTATTTTAAATGGAACCATTCCGGTTACCCATTAATATTACAGATTCCCTAATAAATACTGGGGAATGTCAACAACAATCACACTATGTGTATAATTGTTACCATTTTCAGAAAAGATTCTTTTGTTCCCTTCTTTGTTAATGGAACAGATTAAAACAGAACAGGTTGAATTAATTTCCCGGTTCTTGTTATTGGCAGAAGAGGCCCAAAGATAACCTTTCAACAATGTACTACAACTTTGGAAGCCTAAATTAATCATAGGTAGAAATGAAAGCTGTTCACCAGGGATAATGTACGATGATGAAATTAAAGACAAAAATTTGAAAAAGTCAGTCTGCACAAGTGGAAAGGCAGGTATAATTCTTCTAGTTTTGAATGTAATATATTCTTTACACACGCATTTTGCATTAAGCTACACTATAACATACAGTACCTTTAGCCTCACACAAGGGTAACTTGATCTTAGGTCATGGTTCATTAAAGCCTGTGCAGGAATTCTATCTGATATTGCACTGAAGGAACAGGCCCTGAAAGAATAATTTTGTCACTGTTTGAAAAGTTCAGCATGCTAATATGGCTGTGCGCTTCACGGCTTTCACCTTGCTTCGTATTGCCCTCTTTTCTCCTTACACCATCAGCAGCATCTATTCCGCTCAGGTCAAATCATTTTTATGAACATTGTGAGCCATTTATGTCAGCTTTTGAAGACTTAGTATTTGGAAAAAATAAGCAAACGTGGTCTGATGTCACTCATGCATTAAGTACATCTACATGTTCCAATTTAGGATTTTTAAAGTCAAGGGTGTCAAAGCTGGGTAGGTTTTGCTGACCTAGTTTATTTTGTGCTGATTTTATTTTGCTCACCTTTATTATTATGCATATGCTTAGGATCAATATGAAGCTGATTAGACACTTTGGAGTTTGCTGCCCCTGTTTTGTGTCTTGGAAGTGCCCGCCTGGACTGAACGTGCAGCTGCTGAGGAGTTTCATGGCAACAGGAGAAACTCCTAACTGAAGATGCTCAACCGCAGAGCAGAATCTGCTCCTGCTTGCACCCCAGGTGGGTTGTGAGCAAGCTCTGTCAGTTCAAGTGATCACCCAGAAGGCTGAATTATTAGAAACTGAGACAACAGAGCTTAGAGAAGAGTTCGGCTAGCTGGTCACATTTCCAGATTTCAATGAAAGTACCTGGGTAGAAAATGACTTCTTAAGTGAACTTTCTAAGATAAAATGACAATTCATATATGATATCTCTATGTGATAGCATTGAGATTGTTTGTCTTTTAATTAATATTTTTTCAGTTTTCCATTTTTTCAGTAATATTTCTCTCTATTGCAACGTGCAATATACACATGAATTTAATATGACATTTTGAAGTGAAGTAAATTCTTATGTTGTTATCTTCATTTTGTTAATTGATAAATAATTTTTCGTTGCAGCCAACTGCGGGTATACGGAGTGCTTAATATTTACAAAAAGAGATTACATCAGCAGTCATCATTCTACTAATGACTAAGAGTCAAGTTAGTCAAACCCTCACGGCAACACAAATGGGACATTTGAGCGCAAGGGAAACTTAGGGCAGAAAACACAGATTCAAAACCAAACCAACAAAAAGAAAACAATGAAAAAGAACCCTTGGCCACTTCAGAAAACTAGGACTACCTAATTTATAGCTGCTTGTGAGTTTAATGGAAATATAACCTGAAACTTTTAATTTTTTATTTATGATAACTTTCATTCTGTAGGTGCTTGTGTCTGTTTTAGCTCTTTTTTCACAGTGTCAGTATTCAATAAATTCTTTTTTTTTCTTTTTTTTTTCTTTTACTATGACTGGCCTGGAGCATTCGCTTTCTTTATAAGCTCACTGAGGCAGTTGGTCTATCTGACACTACTATTTATTTGCAAAAGCTATGTAAACTGTGTGAAAATTTAAGATTTAATGTCTGCTCAGAAACAGAACCCTGAGATGTGTAACTCTTAGCCTGCTTGTTAATATAAAAATTCATATGATTTGATGTCTAAATTCATGGCCAAGGCATTTTAATGTAACAATACTTAGAAAGAGATAATTTTTTTTTTTAAGATATTCAGAATTATGTCATACTTCAAAAGTAATCTATAAATGAGGAGGTGGTGGATTCACCACCCCTGGAGGTGTTTAAAAAAAGGGTAGATGGGGCACTTAGGGACATGGTTTAGAAGTGGCTTTTGTCAGGGTAGGTTAAGGGTTGGACTCGATGATCTTAAAGGTCCCTTCCAACCTCAGCAATTCTATGATTCCATGATTCTATGAAAAATGTTAAGATTTTAATAGAAAATTAAGATAAATATTGGAAAAGACTTGTGAAAAACACTCAAAATACTGATGATTTTACCTTGAAAGATTCAAAAGAACATTTTCGATTAATTTTGTCCCAAATCTCAGTAAAGTTAATATAACACACTCTATTCGCTGTTTTCTTAAGCGCACCTAGGAATTAATTCTGTCCTTTTCCTCCACCGCCATAAAGCAGTGCAGTTTGCAGTGGAGGCAAAGATAACCATCTCCATAACCCAAGCTAGAAGAACTTCCATGACCTTCAGTATCAGGAACTAGAATCAGACGTTTAGATGCCCAGCCAGGAGCCCTGGCTCTCCCACATGCCCTGGAAGGGAAGACTCCTGCCATCAGTCCTCACCATACTTTTTAGGCTTCAATTATGTTTCAGTACATAAAGGCTGGCCTAACTGAGAAGACCCTGAATTTTCTCATCTATGTCCAGTAAGACAGAGAAGAAGGGAACCGATTCAAGTGCCTGAGAAACAAAACTACTGCCTGCTTTCTGGCACTCATGCCTCACACTGATGGCCACTGCGCTGTTCTTCAGTGCACGAACGTGTTCTCAGTGTCCATATATTTGCCTGCTTATTTTTCAGAGAATGTGTTTCATATACGTATATATCAATTTCAAAACATAAAGCAGCAAATACAGAATCTTATCCTAGATACTAGACATTTGGTTAAAGCATCTTTTCAGTAAGACAACAGGGGTACTCCTGGTTTTGGGTAGCAGTCTGTATTTTTGTTGTAGTATCACAACTGCCTCTTAAAATTTCATTACCTGGATCCACAAAAATGTAGGCAAAGATGACTTTTCTTTCAGAATTAGCAACCTATAAAAAAGATCAGGAGGGAGAACTGTCATATTGGTGTCCAATGGCATCTTATGAAAAAGCTGTCTGACGGCTTTATTCTGCCATTGGAGAGATTTACTCTTCGCCCCAGCTCATGAAAAGCTAGTACTGTACAAATGATTTTTCCCCTTGTCAAGACTCATATTCCAAGCTGCAGCACTACTAACCAAGCCTGACTTGTTTTTTTTCCTTGGAATCAAGTCTCAGTGGTGAGATTTGGCTGGGGAAAACAGCTGTCAGATGTCCTTGTATGCTACTATTTGCTAGGTTTTGAAGGGAATTCATTATAAAATCACCACAGTCTCTACTATCCTGAACAACACAGTGTGCCAGACTTACTGGTGTTGTAATTAATTGTGTACTATAAATTCACTGGATCATTTAAGGCCAAAGAACAGTGTCTTTGCTTAAGGTAATGCTAAGGGAAAAAAGAAAAGTAAGTACTTTTAAACAATAAAATGTCATTCAAGGGATAAAAAGAACATTTACACACGTAAGTATTCTGTAAAAAGAGTTCACTGCAATCTAACTATGCGTTGCAACAAAGGGTTTGTGGCTGTTTGTTCTGGCAGGAGGACATACAGGACGTCTAAATCACAGTTAGGAAGTGTAATTGCAGTATGAATAGGCTTTTCACAGCTAGCACTAACCCCAGGAAGCTCAGGTGCCAGCAACTGCAAAGCTGGGAAAGTCTTGATGCGAGCTTACAACTCACCCCGAAGTTTGTCCAGCCAGGTCATGAAAAAATGCAAATTTCCATGTCATGGTCTTGCAAAGAACATACTAACAAGAAATCAAAGGATTCCATGATTTTGCTAAAGGGCGGAATGTCTTTTTGTGACCGGTTGACAAAGTCATCTCTCCCCAAGCCTGATGGAGAGGTAAACAGCGTACACACATGCACGTACCCAGCACCAGTGACACGTTGCAGATTAATGCAGCTAAAGCCCCTGAATTATTTAACTTCTTAAAAAGGACATTAAAAAGCCCAGAAACTTGCTGATGATATTTCCACAGTAAGGGGATGTATTTTGAAGTTTTCTGTAGGAAAAGCCTCACCTTACAGCAGAGATCTGTTGGCAATATTTCAGAAATGGTGGTTATTAGCACAACTAAGATTACTCTTTTGGTAGTATGATTTATAGGGGACTGTAACATCAAACTCAAATTATACCAGACTGAGTGCAAAGAGAGGGTCATTAAAGCTGGCGTTCAATACATTATGTGGAAACATAGCAAATGCAAAAATAAGTTCTGTAAAAAGTTCAGTCAATGATACTGGTATCACAGAATCACATGCTGTGATCACATTTTCAGATGAATTCCCTTGTTTTTAATATACAGTGAAGACAACCAAAACATTCCTTAAATAAATTTAAAATACTCCAATAATTCTTGGGATCTTGCTCCACACACCCACATGGGAGTACCTTTAACCTATACGGAGAAGAAAATAGCTAACATTCTCATGTGTACCTATATCATTCAGCACAGAGTATCTTGACGGTCCATTTTATCTGATTTGCAGTAATAACAGCCTATGTGGAACTAAACATGACAACTCCTTAAGAGTTGATGCCATTATTTTGCTAACAAATGAACTAAAACTAACAAGATCCCAAGGTAAATTAAGCTACAGCCCGGGTGAGCAGAGCTGATGAAAGCTTCTTCTGCAAGCGGTCTTTCCTCAGAGGTCCCATACCTCTGGCAAGGATTTCTCCTTTCAAACTGTTGCTCCCTGCCCCCAAGCACTACTCGGCAGTAGTTTAAGTTGAAAAAAAAAAAAAAAGCCGCTACAAGAGCCAGAAGGACTTCAGGCTTCTCTCCACCCATGAGAACTTAATATCTGGCACTTCATATGGAACATGGACTGTGGCACAATTGGAAATTGGTTTTGGGGAGCACAAGGGCTTTCTTTTGTTGATGAGACTGCTGCAGCAGCTGCTGCTGCTGTGGATTTTCTTTCCCCACTGACCCTTGAGGAACCTCAAAACAATCAGCTTTACTTCTTCCTTTCCATTGTGACTCCACTGCTGTATTGAGAGTCATGAATTCTTGATAATAACACTGATATTCCTATGGCAGATCACGCCATCTCAGAAAATGGGTCTCTCCCTTTTATAAAAAAAAAATTACAGAGTGTGCATGCACAGTTTTGAAGCCACAACTATCACTAACATATGAATACAGACATTAGCCTATCTGCACGGTAGCCACGCTGCTCCCAAACCGCCCACCATTCCAAATCTGGAAGATATCCAACCCTTTGGAAATAAAAAAGACACAAACCATGTAGTGCTATGACTTGTAATGCGCTGTGTTCCATACAATAGCAACGGATGTTAAATGAGGGGAAAATGACCAGATGAGCCTCAGCACTGAGCCTTACAGCAGGCTGACTATCCAGCATATTTAAATTGAAATAAAGGAAGCTACACTACACAAACCCCATCATTTTGGGACCCATAAAGATTAAAGCCGGAGGTCCAAAACCAAGCCATCTGTTAAGCAAGGGCTATTTGAGACAGAAATGGGATGTGTAAAAGAGTCACACTCCCAAACAAGCCCTCCCGTCAGAATGCATTTTCACCCTTCTCACGTTTCTACAGTCATTCTACGCCCTTTCATTTCCCAAGGCTTTTGCTGCTTGAAATTAACCTGTAACTTCCTACAGACTATTACCCCCTCTTAGTAAAAATCAGACAAATGTATGAACAACCTTTTAAAGCACATACTTAGTACACACAGATTTTAGAAGTTGTATGAGACGTCAATAAGTGACGATGTCGCAGCAGAGAAGTCTGAACAAATACAAATTTCAGTGTGAAAGGGGACAAGGAGGCAAGTGGGGTAATTGCCTTCAGATGTGTTATCTTCAGCTTGATCCGGAGAAAGCGTTCTTGCATTCAATGTTGGGATATGAAATGAAAATAATCAGAGCCCTTTTTAGCTGATCATTTGTCAGACTTGATGATGGGCTTGTGTTTTGCTATTTAGATGATTTCTCTTCTAGGTCAGGTTGGGTCTCATGGATACTGTAAGAACCATGTCTCTATTGATTTCTGGGAAACAGACACACATATTGATCGGGACTGACAACTGGAAAGGTCAGGTGATGTGTTTTACATTGTCAAGCTACCACCTCCTACAGTCTGAGCTCAGGGCACTCTTTTTCCTCGCTGAAGCTTGTTTCATCAGTCCATTCAAGCACATTAATTCTCACCGTGGGTTTCAGATTTCTCTACGGGAAAATAGAAATTGGCTAATGACGCACTTTATTGAAGACCTAATAAGATATTATGATAATCTCTTATTCTATGAGTTGAAATGGCATTTTTTAACTATCATTATATACTCACAGGGCAGAGGAATTACACTGATGAAGTGTATGGAGTACAAGTCACAGTATTAACAGTAGAAACAGAACTCCAATTTCACTGGCTGCTGCAAAACTTGATTTTAAAATCCTACATTACTGCGCTGATGCGAAGAATGATTTCCCCCGCTTTGTGCGATAGACTTTAAGTCCCACACTCTAGGGAGAGAATGACATTTTGGTGAAGAGAATAATATCAACCGTTTTTCCCTTGGTCAATTTTTTGGACTCTTTTGCTCTGGCATGCAGTTTTCTTTTGTCAGGACTGGGAGTTTACCTCCCCATCTGCAAGGTCAGCTTGCTAAGACAGCTCTTTGAGAAGCCTCAGTTGACTCTGAAGCTTCTCCAGAAAAAGCTGGAGGGAGCTTCAGCAGAGACTCCCCCCGAAAGAGCTCTGCCAGGAACCCTCAGTGGGGGCTCCCCCCTTTCCTTCAGAGCTCCTTTGAGGATGATGCTCTCCAGCATGTTCCCAGCTGAGCGACATTGTGGCTGCATTGCAGCCATGCAGCCCTCTGATTCGGACCGGAGCCCAATGGACTGCCTTCCTGGCCTGACCATGGACGTGCCTTGTCACCATGGACTTGTCTGATGATTGCTGGTCTTTGTCTGAACCTGGCAATCGTCTCTGGACCTGATCCTGACCATGACTTGATAAGAAAATGCCTTCTTCAAATACCGATATTAATGATAACAAGCGGGGTGACCCTTGATTCACACTTTATGGAAGGAATTTACATTGGGAGAAGTGTTTTGAATGTTTTGAACATTTTGAACTAGGTGCAGCAAATACTCATTCTCTAATTAATGAATGTCTTTTATGCACAAAGTCCATCATCTGGGCATATTCCTGTACTTAGTATTTTTGTCCCCTACATCAAATATATCTTTTCGTAATCTACCTTCCAAGATAACTGTGGTCAGTTCTCTTCAGAGCCACTATGATCTTCTGAACTATGAGTATTCATGTGTTTACTGAAAACATATCATCTCAACAAACACAGCATTTTCTAGTTTAGATGAGAAAAGAAGAATAAAAGATTAACTGAAGTTTTAATTAAGAGATTCATACAATGCAAAACTGATATGGGTGTTCACTAAATGGATATAAAATCAGTAGACGAATCTCAAAATAGAATTGTAAACAGAAAACCATCATTGATTAAGCCCTAAACAACATGAAGTAAGAAAAACTGTCAAATATCACAGAGGAGAAATGACTGATACAGACAGACCAAGCTGGATCGCTTCATAAACTCAGCATCAAGCGAACTACGTGGGCAAACAAAAGGTCAAATACTTGGAAACAAAGAATCCAAACCATACTCTTAAGGTGGGGACAGCAGCCCCACCATGAAAGCAACAATTCTTAACAGGGTTTTAGCACAAACTCCTCTGGGGGACTGAGAGAGTACAGAACCCCCACATGTTATTCACGGAAAATCCATTCCTTGTTAAAAAGAACACCCACATGAACAAATCCAATCCAGCCAAAACAGACCACGACAAAACCTGAAACAGATATTGTGTAATGTATTTTTAAATGTATTTGGCCTGCTATGTGACTGTCAGTGAAACAGTATGCCTGTACCTTCTTGCCACAAAGAAAGTTGGAAAATGGGGGGAGATTGAAAAAAATGGACTGAAAAAGCTGCTTTAGAATGAACATTTTGAAGTGTCTGAATCTTTAGTTTATCATATGGAGCCCTTTTCAACCTGTGAGTCAAAAGCATTTTGGAAATGGGCTGTCCTGCCGAGTCCTCGTTATCACATGAGGGCTCTCCCGCAGCGACCAGGCTCCATGAGGCCCAGAGCACCGCCAGCTCTGGAAGTGATGTTTGGTATAAGAGTTCGAAAACCCTGGAGTAAAATGCTAAAAAGCAAACTTGGTTACACCCTCTAAATACCTAGATGGAAAGCAGAAATTTCAGAAGTTGTTATGAATTTTCTCACTGTAGCAGGCAAAGTATAAAATCAACCCACCAGTGGAAGACGAAGCTAGGCAATTTTAAGCTAGAAATAAAGTTCAGTGAAGTCCATTAACCTTTGGCACAATTTGCTGAGAGTTGTGTTAGATTCTTTACTACTGAAAATTTGTATAGCGAAAAATGAGATCTCTTCTAAAACATATGCTCTATATAAACAGAAAATGCTACGCATGTTTTAAATAGGAGGTTAGATTAAATGATTGTAAAAATCCCTTCTGGCTTTATAATCTACTTTGCAAATAAAATAAAAGCTATTTGCTACCCTTGAAAACTACCTGGAAGCCTCAGTGATGCAGAACGTGACTGATTTTCCATTTGTACTTGCTATGTAATTTGTAAGAGGGATACCCCATCATTTCTTTGCAAGCAGCACTAGATTCTTGTTTGCTTTTGGAAGTGGATCTTAGGGCTGCTATTTTTGTGCTGTGCCCCGTTACTGGAGTTCTGCCTCTGAGAAGCTCCTTCTCTTCTCATGTTTCGCTGTCATAATGTTCTCGCTGGCCAGCGAACATACGTGCTCCAACAGCACATGACACTGACAAAGCCACACAGCTGCACAAAGCCATCTCCTCAGCCTGCTGAGGTTGCATCTATTCATGTCACGTTCTGTTTGGTAGAATTAATCCTATAAATCTGATTAGATTAGAATGTACATGTAACTCTCAAAGTTAGGTTAAGTGAGTGCCTTTTTGCAGTATGTTTTTCCTACAAGGGAATGACTTAACTAAGATTTTTGTATGACTAACGTTATTATCAAGGTTTTTGAAATTTTTCCATTAATATGAATTCTGATAGACCTACTGGCGTCTAGCTTTGAACTTTCCATCTGCACTGAAAGTCTGAGAAAAGGCCACTAAAATTATTTTTAAAAGCCTTTGTGGGATATACAGTAACTGAGGTTTTTTCAGATATGCGTGTGATACAAATAAAGACATTTAGCATTCACTTAAACTTGTAATCTATTTCACCTTGATATTAATGGAAATATTTTTAGAAATATGCTCAATTTGTGCTAAACCATACCAAGACTTGGTATTTCTCTGCCTGGGTCACATAAGATGATCTCTGAATTAGATGCACTTGCAATTGTATCCACAGAATTGCTGTTTACATTATAGTTAGGCTACAACACGTCCCATTCCACCACAAACAAGGATGCAATTTGAGAGAAGTTTTAATATTTTGGACTGACTGTGCACAATTCACTACTAGTTTGTAGACAGTGATCAACCTTTAGAGAGAAACTGGAAAAAAATGATCTTGATGACCAAAAAGAAACATTAATCCACCTGTATAGCATGGACTTACTGGGTGAGGTCCAAAAGCATCTGCAAGCTGCGAGCCTGTTAATGAGTAACTTAGTTATAAAACTGATTGCATGTTCTGTATCAAATGCACATTTTATTTATGACTTACTGTGCTCACCTGTGTCTTATCAGCAATGACCATGCCCCTAAGCTGCTGTCTCTTCTTCATGCTTTAAAATCTGCCAGTCTCTGGAAAAATAGAGATATTGCACAATCTGACCTAACAGACCGGCAGCTGTGCATCTGCTTTATTGATGGATGATCTGAACAAACTACTAACAGGGAATCCTGGCTTCAGACTGGACATATTTATTTCAGAAAGAGAAACAGGCTGGATGATGGGCATGGAGGGAAGCAGTAAAAAGTAGTTTTGCATAACAATGCAGAATTTTTCAGTTATTGCCAAGAAATAACCCACTACTCCAGCAGTCTAGTTCATCACACACCCTCCTTGAGATATTTGGAGCTGAGTATGAAGCTGAATACACTCTTATCTGTGAGCTACCCTGTGATAAGGCATGAAGAGACCATGATTGTGAATGAGCTGGAAATAAAACTAATCAAGAACTTTATTTGCTATTTTGTATATAATCCATTACAAACTGCTCAGATCTATCATACAGTAAGACTAGCTTTAAGACTCATAGTACCAGATCAGAAATAGTGCAAATGCATGATGGAAAAGGTGCTGATTTGGCATGAACTCACTCCGCTGGTCCAAATTTGTTCCAAATAAAATCATGGATTAACTTTGTAGAGGCAGTCTATATCCAGTGTTTGTCTGTGCAACGCTAACTTTGTGCTAGCTAAGGTGCCACCAGACTTTTGGTGTCCTCCAGGTGACATCAAACCAGCATAAGTGCACAAAACTGTTAACTTCATTATTATCTTCTCTAAAAAATTCAAGACGGATTCAGTGACGTTCACATGCCTGAACTAGATCTAATACACATTTCTGTCTCATCCAGTACTGCACAGATCTGATATTAATGACTGTGAAACAGTTACAGACTCTTTGCCAAGTTTCCAAAACTCTAGTCCTTGATCAGAAACAGACAGCAGCATCAATTATGTAGCAGGTTTGATAAATGATCTAAACATGCCAGATCTTTACTGAAAATTCTGACTGACAACACAATAAAAAGATCGAGAGGACTAAGCCAACACTGTTCTAAGAGGATGCTATGGCGTATTACCTCCACCACGTGAGAGGCCAAACTGTAATTATATAGCATAATATTACAACTTCACACTTTGGTTTTGTGAGCTAATAGTTTTGAAATAAATGCTCAGATTGTTGTGATGCCGTACACTCCTAGAGACCTGTAACAAGCAGCAAAGAAATTTGCTCTTTGCCTTAATCTTTCAATATAGCATTTACTTTTGGTGTAGAGGTGGTCCCAAAACGAATGGAGTCACTTTAATTAGTGAGAAATTGAACCAATACTTGCCATCGTGGGGAGGAAATATCACAGGAGAAATCAAGATTTTCTTTTTGGGGAAAGGACAGCGGCAGAACACACACATGCGCAACCTATGCCTCTTCTATAAGGCATCAGAATTATTGTTCTCTGCAATCCCTACGGCCAGTCATTCACAATGGGGTTTCTGCAAATGGAATTTCAAGACATTTCAGATGAGGCACTAGCTCCCTCCATGCTTCAAGGGAGACGACACAAATATCTACACAATGAATTATGGGGTGTTTCTGACACCTGATGAGTTCCACCAGACTGAACAAATCTCTGCATCACTGAAGCATTCAAGATAGGTGATAGCAAAAGATCAAGCTCTTTGGAGGAGACAATATCTTCTTCTCCGTGCTACAATGCAGAACAAAGGTGGAATATCATATATATTTTTTTCTGTACACTTCAAATCCAGTAAATTAGCAAAACCTAACAGTTAAAGCACTGTTATTTACAAAAAATAGTAGGAAATAAGATTTGTAATTAAGGGACATGGGTGACACATGAGAACACGCATTTGAATATATAACTATTAAAAAGATGGTATCTTGAATGATAATTAACTGACAATTAGTACACAGATAACTGTTCGATTCATGGTTGCTAGACAATTATCGCCCTAGCTGCTCGCTGCTATGGTCACTATACTTCAGAATTCACAAAAGCTGTTGTTACTACAGTTGTCACCAATTGCTATGATTCAACCATGAAGAGAGTTATAAGGGCTCACACCAAACTTAAATCGAATGAAAACATTTTGTCAAGGTAAAATTATGAACCATATGGCCCTAGGTGTGTTGAGGAATAAGCTGATGGCTAGGAAGTTCTCTCTGATAACACTGAACATTCCTTCAAACCTTTGTCAAAAAGTGTTTCTTTTATTTTCTTTATGAATTCTGCATCTAACATCCAAATAACTTTTTTTTTCTACTACCTTTTGTCTGCCTTATCTCACTTTTACCTCTTTTTTTTTCCCTGTAAAGTAAGGGATTTTTTTTTTGTCAGAAAGAGATGAAAACTAAAGAGGAGAAAGGTGGTGCATAAAAATGAGGGAATCACAAATTGGCATAGCTCTCTGCTTACTTATTTAGGAAATGCTACAAGATGGGGAAGGAAACCACATGAAAATGAATTAATTTAGTAACAAAAGAAACTCCCCTTAAATGTCTGTATGGAGTATTACCATGTTCAGAGACAAGACAGAAAAAACAAAAATCCAAACCAGACTGCTGCTACCTCAATGGATTCCTATATGTAGATATGTGTAGGTAGGTATGCATATAGATCTAAAAATATATATTTGTACCATGTATACATGTATATGCATATTTAGCTGTATATGTAGATGCATATGTGTACGCAGACACTTACATTTTTAGCACATGCATGTTTCCGATTTATTTCATTTCACTTCATCAGCTAACGTGGTCTATTTTATTAGACAAGAAATAATTTTCATTCTGGTAATTCTGCACTGCATAATAGCATCTGTCTGTCTTTCTGTTCTGACAGCCCTATAGTGACCAGTACAGTAGCTGACAGCCCAGTGAATGGCATTTCAGTTACAATGTTCAGCATGAATAATAGAAGAGTAAAACAATTTTCTGAAAACTTGTCCCACCACACCTCCACCAGCCCAGCTCAATGGCCATCTGTAGCACTTACATGACAGAGAAAAGAAATGCTTGCACTTCAATGAGTTCATTTTAATTCCTTGTTTCACAAAGTTGCCCAGAAAGTACTGAAAATCAATATATGACAGCTCTGCCGTAGGTATTATGACTTCAGTCTCCGATTACTTTTAATAACTTAAGTAACAGCAGCAACGAGGAAATATGAAAATCTCTCTAACAATTCCCAGGTCTCTCAGCTGAGGACTTGCTTTTGTGCATTGAGTCCTGGCACAGTACGATTTTAATTCTGGTGCTCAGAAGGGCTCAATACTTTGATAAATTTCTTTCACACATGCACTGTGCTGGCTATCACATGCACAAATCCCATAACTTAACTGAATATTTTTTCTGCAAAGCCCGGGAGAGCAGTCTGTATTGCATTCATGCGGTGGGCAGGCAAAGAATCAAACTGGAGCAAGGAAAATCCAGACAAGACCTCGGTGAAACTGTCCTAACGCCAGTGGTGAGCTCTAATATCAGATCAGAGAAGTATCTTTCAGGGAAGACAAAGGACCAGTTGTCACGAGAGGAACTAGGTGAGCTCTTAAAGCTCTTTCCATTACTGTTCTCCACCTTATTAACACACCAGCATGAAACAGAGTGTGGAAAACACGCAATTTACTAAGCTAGTGAAATTCTTGCCTGCTCATTTTTGTCTTGTTTAAATACTTACTGATTGATTGATAACAGACAGAAATACCTTGATTTAAGTGACAGATGTTGACTTTTACTTATCCACAAATAAAGTCTTTCAGCCAGGATCAACATCCAGATCTCACCACAAGGCCTATCACAGAATCCCTCAGTTTAGCCAGAGACCATGTTAAGCAGGCTTGAAGCAGATACAGACCTGCCTAGTTCTGAGGCTTCTGCCCCTTCTTGCAAAGCTCGAGACACATTGGCTTGTTTTGTGGCTTTGCTTTCTTTGCTAGCTGGCATTTGATAGTACTCATTAGCCTTCTATTCATTATTTATTGATGATGGATGCGTGACCTTTGACCAAACCAGTCACACTAAATATCAGTGTTGTGATAGAGCTGCATTTGTAACAATGCCTGGTCTTTGCGCCACTTAATGTGCTGCCATGAGAAAGGCAAAACTCTTTTCAGTCACGGGAAATCAGGATTTAGCATAAAAGCTCCTTCCTGACTCATGCTATATCAGGGAGTAAGAGCACCTATGTCATGCACTAAGCTCCTTCCCTTTCATCCATCGGTAAATTGGTGGAAAAGCTGACTAAAAATACAAATGGCAATACCTGATTTCATACGAACACCTGAGCCAATGACGGTCATGAGAACAACCTCAGAGAATGTGCTCATGCACGTATGTCATTTATCTGAGACAGCATCCTCTTTCTAGGGCCTAGCTCCACCTGGCCTCTCAGCAATCCCAACGCTGATCAGAAAATGTTTTGCAATGGGACTCCTATTTAGCAGTGAGAATTCGAGGCTACCTGACCAAGGCACCCTTCCCCACCCCAAAACCCCCCAGAATCAAAGCTTTAAGAGTCTTATTTAGAATTCAGAGAAAAATCAGACCACTTTTTCAATTAATGCATTATGTTTGTGTTAAACTGCACATGGAAATTCTATCATATTTCTGGCATCTTATTTAGGTTTTGGCAGTTTAAAAACCTATTCCTTCTAGAAAAGGTACAAAAACATAAACATGCACACATATTTATATGTGCATTATTACCATTGCCTTGGGGTCCAGCATTTAGAATGCTGAGTCTCTCCTAACCGCCACTGGAATTACAGTGAGACTAAAACTCACAACTGTGCTGTGAGCTTTGATTTAACAAGTGCTTAGGCAGAGACTTTGAGAGGACAGAAGGGCTCCCACTGGTTTTCACAAGGTTTGAATCAGACCCCCGGTGCTGATCATCCTTACAAAATGGGGAACGTGGCTGGGCAGAAGCCACTGAAGTGATCTTGCCTACATTTCTAGTTCTGTTATGAGCCGGTCTACGGACCTCCTTAGTTTCATTACTTAGAAGACAAGGTAGTTTGAGACAAACCATTCCCAGCAGAGTGTTCTTACAGACCTAGAACAACAGATTCCAACGTATTATCACAGAATAAGTTGAAGTTAATAACGCAGCAGGAGATCACACCAGATGACCAACACAAACTATATGCAAGACCTATGATAACAGCAGAGTTGACCTTATATTCTTGGAATGTTGTAATACTGCTTGCTGCAAACTTTTCTTTATATATTCCCTGCTATTTATCACTAATGGTTTGTAATTACTGAATGACATAACATGTACAAGTATTATTTGCTGTTTGTTTCATTTCTGTATTATTAGATCATTATTCCTAAAACGTTGTATTTTACTTCATCAAAGACAGACCATTCAGACTTATTCTTTATTCAGAAATTCCGAGATAGATTCTTTTCTTACTACTTAATTGCCAGATTTAATTATTACATTTCTGAACATGGCACAGTTTATGATTCTCTCTTTCCTGAAGTCTTTCTCCTCAGTATTTTCAAATTAATCATTTATAAAGGCCATTGCCGTGTTTAAGTCTTAACAGAACAAAATCTACTACAATTTTAGATTTTAAAAGGTATATTAAATGATGTTAGTCAGAATGACAGGAGCATGCAGTCAGCTCTGCCCTCAGGATAAAAAACTCTCCAAACAATCAGGGACCATGCCATAGAGAGATTACACAGGCACAGGAAACGAATAAAATCCACATAACCTTGCCCACAACAAAATGTTATGAAAATTAATAGAGTTGTATAAAGATTGAAACAAACCAAAACCAAAGATAAAATGAAAGAGAGAAACAAACAACGGCTTACGTGACAACTTGAAATATGAAAGGCCGGAGATGAAAATATAACTAATCAATAGCAGAAATGTTAAAAACAACCATCCAACTAACTCCAGTGTTCAGAATTCTGCATTTTATATTAATGGAGGGATATTATTATACAACCCAGTTTGTGGGCAGAGTGCTGGATGCTTTGGAGAATGCATTTTCCTACATTTCACCATCATTATACCTTAATTGTTCATTACGAATACCTGTCCTGCCAGAGAAAGGCTGCAAAAATACACAAAATGCTGGTCCAAAATGAGAGATTAAGTCCTTACACACTGGTGCAATGCATTTATTTCTTTGTGTCTCCAGTTCCCTCTTCGTAAGGTGGGCACAGTACCAGCCACTGTGCAGGATGACTGAATACACAACAGCTACAAAGGCTTTGGAGTTCTTTTTGAGCAAAAGACAATTAATATAGAAAACTCAAAGTATTGCTAATTGAATATGCAAATTCTTTTTGAGGAAGAAGTCAGTGTTCTTGCAACATGCAAAATTTTATTGTTTGAAATGTCTACAGACTTTCTGCTGGCATGAAGATAATCTTCTCCGTCTGGTATTTAGAAGAAATAGAAATTATTTGCTTCATTTATAACTATAAATGATTCAAAACTGAGTGGATGAACTTCTCTTGTTTTGTAAAACTTTGCTAACTTTTTATTGTCTTGCTTCTTAAAATACGTACAGAGTGTATTACGCTCTTTTCCCCTTTTTCGGTTCAGTAACTCCATCTGGCATGTTTATTGATTAGTCTAGCATGTCCAATCAAAAACGGACTCTTGCAATGCTTTGATCAATGGCTATTTGAATATATCAACATATATTGCACATAACTGAATTGTTTGCTGGTACTTTACGTTTCAGTAACTGCAGAGATTTTATTGTACTGATGTTCAACTCAGATGGATGCTGAGATGTGGGTAAAATGACCCACATTCCGCTAGACACTTACGCCAGCATTAGTATGAAATAATCTTTCAGAAGATCCAAATGTAACTGACTGCAGACTCTTCTCAGATAATTTTATGACAAAACTCTGCCATGGAGGAAGCGCTCCTGAAAGAGCAATAAACCTTGGAGAATGAATAATAAAATCTCTAAATACGACACATGCCATTAGCTCTTTGCTTCACATTTATCAAGTTTGGTTCCAAAATATTATTGTGACTACTACTGAAATTACTGTCAGATGCAAAATATTATTGCAGTGCTTCCATTTTATAAGCACAGTTGAACCAATGATGAACTCATTTTTTCTTTTTTTAAGGCTAGTCTCTTTCCAGTACTAGAAAACACCTTCAAACCTTTTCATCAAGTGGTTACAATTCCTCCTTCTCTCTTTCTTTTGGTTTCAAATTCTTTAATACATCTCATACTGTTCTTTTCACTTGTAGTTTTTTTTTTTCCTTCACTACACTCAGCTAGGAGTCTCACTTTTCTCTATAGTGAGACTATCTCTCTATATAATTTGCTATTAGAAGTATTAGAAGGGCTACTATCTAATTCTTTGATCTATGCAGAAAAAACGTTTCACAAATCTAGAGGATTTTTAAAGCAGCTTTACATGGAAATTGTCATGACTAGCACAGTCTCATTTTCTCTCCATCATTTGGTAGAATTCTCTTTATCAACACTAAAACTTTGCGACACATCAGCAGCCAATGTCGAATTGGGCTCGAGTCTCCAAGACAGTTGAGGTACTGCAAGTTTTGTGAAACACGAGCAGAAGAGGGGTACAAACTTATGTCTGTGTTGGCGAAGAAAAAATAATAGGCCGTTATGTCTTCAACTGGATATCAAGCATCTTACCTATCAGCAGATGCTTATTATACTATTAATAGTACCATGCTTGCCTCTAGATTATTAGATTTATCACAAGAAATGCGGTGATGAGGTAGACCTATAATAGACCAATAATACATGACACAATCCTATCCACTAATTCCCCTATTCACAGAATTGTCTGTTAATTACTATTCATCTATTATTGACTCATTCATTGTCACTTTTTGGAAATCAGACCACAAAATCCTGACTAACATTTCACCTAAAATGTCTCTCCTGAAGGACGACACGGCTACTCGACCAGCGTGGCACTAAGCTCAGATGTAGCAGAATGTAACCCACAAGAAATGTAAGGAATACAATGCAATCTGAAAATATTTTTACTTGTGTCGTGGACACATACTTTCTTATCCATGCAGATAAAGCATACAACCCTTTAAAAAAAAAAAAAAAAGGCAACACAACCCTTCAGCATAATGATTACCTGGACATTACAAGTTCTGAAAATGAATATTAGAAAAGAAAGCTGTTGACAAAGAGCACCACAGCACATACATACAGGGCCAACCTGCACAGTTACCACTAGTAACTACTTACAAGAATTAAAACACAAATGTTACTTCTCATTACTGGTAACTTCTATTTCACCTTGGCTTCTAAAACCATCTCAGACTTCCACTGATGCAACAGCCTTATTCAAAGGTACATCCTTTTGTCTGAAGTATTACAGAGGCAAAGATGTGCTCCAAAGTATGATTTTTCTCACTTGCTTCCCCCCACGTGGTCCAGACACAGACTGTGGCAACCAGACAGAACAAGCTCTCAGGACTTGTCTGGGTCTGCCTGGGCCTGAGCTGGTTGCATCTTGGTTAAGAGTTGCCACTGCCCAACTGACTGGTGCCTGACCTGGACGGACTTCAGCTCAGTGAATCCCATGGACAGTGAAGGGCTGAGAGACCTTATAGTCCCTGCAAAGCAAGCTGTAGCCGTTTGGGTTAAGTGAGGATGGGAAAGGCAGTTGTGCAATTTTTAACCTTTAGCTGTGGATTTATGACGCAGAAGGAGCCTGTGATGAGAAGACAAGAAAATGGAGCCCTAGATGGTCCCAAGACTGATGAGGAAGAAATCCTCACCATGAGCATCATACTTTATCTAGAGAAGGACTTGGGATGCTGATGCCCGTTGTGAGTCTCTCTACTACAGCACCAACCTTAGGATCCAGAGGAACATTTAAAGATTCAAAGGGAGAAAAGGACAGACAGTAGGAAGTTTTCTTAGATAATAATTTTAACTCTTTTATCAGTGAAGCTTTTTTGCATTAGTTAATTTGGATTGTTAGACTGTTAAAACATTAATTGTACTAACAACAAACCCTTGCCTCCATGTATGGGTTCCCTTTTGCTCCCAACATGAGTGTAATGCATGTTTTGAATGTAACACCTAGCTCTCATGGAGTAATAATTTACTGCTGTCACCAAGGCACCAGCTCACTTACCATGCACTGCATGCTGAGTTGGGGTGCACAAGCACTGCCCTTTTTCTACCCTTCGCTGTGCCTTAACAGCAAAATAGTATTTTAGGTAGGGAAAAAAGACGAGGCTTCTTATTCCCATGTATGAAATGCATTCATAATTAAGATAGACTTCTTTAGCTATAGTCCTTTGTCTGCAGCTAGCTAACTTTTCTATGCCTGCCCTCCAACAAGGAGGCCACAGACATGCATCTGAAACCAGTCATTACTCATTGCAGTTTTCTACCTCCCACTGGATCAAATGTCAAACCTCTATCCCATTCTTTTTTATTTTTCAATTTTCTTCTTTAATTATAACTGTTACCATTTTCTTGCCGGATAAAATTATCACTTTTATTTTAGCAGCTGGCTTCCTACTCTGTGATCTACTGATGAATTATTTTTTCACTTTGTTCCCCTATTTTCTCTTTCCTGTCTGCACATGGCAGGCCCTTTTACCATCTTATTTTTAAAGACTTATTTAGTTCTAACATGTTCTCTTCTGATTTAACCTTTCCCTATCTATTGTCACCTCTACCTTTCTTCCCCATCTAACCTTTATCCAATTCTACCTTACTTTTCAAGGAAGACTGTGTGATCAAACTATAACTTTTCATCTCACACTATTTCTGATGTGCTATTTAATAGCCTTGTCCCTTTTGAAACCTACCTGCTGTAGAACTTATCTTCCACTATACTGTATACACATTAAATTTCCATGAGGTCATTTTTGTAGGAAGAATTATTAAAAGCTTTGCTTATTTTCAGTGCCATCTAGCTGTCTGTCTGGACATTTGATGGGACCCACCAGAGCAACAAGATTAGTGAACGGCAGAAGATTTTCTCAGTATGAAAGAACCTTGTCAAATTAAAAATACATTATTTATAAGAAATATTTTCTTTGTTGCTCAGAGCTAACAATTTCACGCATCTACAAAGTTTCCATTCCTACATTATCAGAATATGCATTTGAGATATAAGAGTGATTAGAGCTTGAATAACAGTTTGTCTTAAACAAACATATTTTATACGCACAGTTGGTGACAAGTTCTCAAAGAAATAAATCACTAAATCTGCTAGACAGGCACAGTGGGTATAGTCACCTAAAATTTTCTTAAGAATCAGCTGAAGAGGAGGATTTCATCCCAGAATAGGCAAGGTTCCTAGGATTTGGTTGCACAGATCAAACTGGGAGAGGAAATAGTTTGGAAGAGAATTTTCTGCAGATATGACTGACTTCCCTAGCCTAACTTCTAATATTTTCTAGCAATGAAAACAGTGAGTTGTTTTGGGAACCTTCTATGTTTTCATGGTAAGGAGTTTCTCTTTCTGTTGTACTAAATGACACAGTGATAACTTGCTTTACACTGGCCCAGGAAGGCAAAATTACTGTCACTCTATGGGGAGCTGTTAGTAAGGAACTCTTTTGTGGGCACCTGACCTGTTTCTTGTTAACAGTACAGGTTTTCCAGCTCCTCAGAAATTACGGATGTTGTAAGTGGTCCCAGGAGACAGGTATTAGAGTAAAAGCAAGGGCAGGGGCACCACCTCCTACTTGATGTTATGTTTCAAAGCCTATAATTAAACTATTTTAACATGTGGGCTTTTAAAGCTGAAATCAGATCACACCAAAATCTGTCTTTCCCATGACTCAGCTGCCTAATAGCTTCTTCTCATGCTATTTCTCTTTCCTCCACATTCCACAATGCCCTGTTTTGAGCGAGACACCAATACGACTTCCACTTTTTCCCTGGGTCTTAAGTGTTTTCTCCTGCAACTGAATGCAGAGTCTAGAGATTACTTCAATTTAACAAAAGGGTTTCTTTGGGGAGGGAAAGGGGAATAAATGTTTCTTTGATCACTCTTCCTCATGTGTATTTGTAGCCAGGCAGAATCTTGAAAACCTATTTAGAATGAAATTCAGTGCTTAAAGTAATGTACCAAGAAAATGCTAGGGTTTTCATCACATGCTAAGCTTTAACAGACCTAAACCCCTACGATCACAGTGTGACAAGCTCAGCTACGGCTGGGGAAGATGATGCAAACTCCCTCTCCCTCGTTTGATACTGTCTGCACAAATGCAATCCTGGCTTCTGGCCACACAGCGATCCAGGATGGGCCATGAGGCAGGGCCACAGCAGGAGTTTTTAAACTCTCTTTTTACACAGGCCACCGTGTAATAATATGAAGCCTGTATCCATGCTACTAACAAAAATAAAAATGCCAGAACTCCCCAGCTTTTTTAAAAGTACTGCATAAATACACTGCAGGGATGGATGAAGGGACTGTGGTTAATGGGGATGCTGTGCAGTTACCCTTTGTCACCTGTCCACACCCAGAGGAAGCCACAGCCAAATCAGGTTTTCCCCCAGACTCGGGAAATTTTTGCTCTTTATAAACTCCGTCCCCTTGCGCTTATGTCTTTAGTCCGCTTTTTTTTTGGTTGACATCTGCTCCTGGACCTGCTCAATTCACCACTAATAATATGCTAAGATAAATGTTTAGGGGGAGTTCAGTTTGCAACTTTGATGCAGTTTTCCCTCCTATTGCTCTCTCAGGAATACAAATTACAATGTAAGATAACTCATGACTAAGGTTTGGCAGGTATGCTATTCTAATATTTCCCTGACTTTCACAGAGATGCTATCAGTTCCTAACAGCACTATAAGCAGATGGTTAATTGTTACAAAGCTGCATACTGTTAATTTTGAAACTTGCATATGCCACCATTTTCAGGGTAACATATGGCTAAAAGGAATCATAGAGCATTTATAATAATGTAAGGACAAGAACAGCAAAAAAAAAAATATTCTTACAATGCATTGGGCTAGTGTGAATCACATTTCTGCTTTTTGTGGCACAGCTTTTCAAAGATGATGAAACAGAATGAATCTTTCTAGTGAATTAACGTTGTCCATAGGCTACTATGAGGTGCTGCTGAATATTTAAAGAGCTGGCATTCTCCTACTGGGATTTGTCATGTTTGTACAGTTTCTCATTTCTTCCTTTAAAATCCTGTTTTGGTTTTTAATCCTGTACAATCTGCCTTTTAAGATTATCCAATACCCTAATTTAACATCCTAAACCAGATCATCAGAAGGGTAAGACTGTTTCTTTCACAGCCATGCTACTAATGGCATGTTAAAAAAATTCATTTGTAAGCCCTCCAAATTTCTGACACTACATCTTCAAGAATTACGTATTGTTTTCCTTATATCCACTTTTTCTTACTAATTTTTTAGTAATGCAATATTTAATACAAAAAATAATCCAATTTTTTACTAATTAAATACTAATCATGGAGATAATGGTTTGATAAACCCAATGGGTAAAGATCATTGTTGGGTCAATATTTACAGTTCTTCAATTCATATTAATAACCTCAGATTTTCTTCTTTACCTCAAAACTCACAGTTTGGTGTTTCAGTCTAACAGTTTAATTCTAGCTCCTCAGAAGTATAACAATCCATACTAACAATATCACTGCCAAAGTATTTCAGTAACAGTAAAAATGCTCCATTTTGGTTTTCCAAGAAGCATTCAGTGCCATAATTTTAAATTCTAAACTCAGCACTCAAACATGTATTTGCTGTATTTATGTTACAGCTGAAGTTATGAGCCCTTTCCAAGCTTAATTAAGATTGATGGCAAACAAATGACACTAGAAAATCATTGCATTTAAGTAAAAAAGAGATAGTCCTATACAAATTTGTATTATATAGGACTCCGACAAAGTTTTCTTACAGTATGATAGAAGTAGAATAGAAATTGAGTTTTGAATCATTTCCATATGCTTATCTATTTGATGCTATGCCTGGTCTACTAGCAAGAGATGCTCAGGACTGCCTGAATACTATGTGAGTTATATCAAGAGGTTTTCTTTTTACATAATTATAACCTCCCATGCTGAGCAGGGGATGCTGAGTATGGGAGGTTATGATGATGAACCACGTACTGTTCATCATTATTTTCTTTGTCAGATCCTGTAACTGTATTACTACATGTTATAGCCTGCCTATATAGACAGCAATAGTGTTTGCCTACAATGAGATTATTTACTGTAGGGCTTGAGCTTTTAAAATGGCCATTTCTCCTCAGTTAATGGAAACAAACCAAGCCTCATAAAGAGCATATTTTTGAGTTCCACAAAATGATATGGAACTTCATTGGGTTGTATCATACCAATACAATAAAGCAAAACAATCCCCCAAGGAGGAAAAAGAAGCCCTCACAGCTGCTGATTTTTTATTTTTCATGTGAGGCATTGACACTTCTCTTTGTCCATTGACTGGCCATAGCTATAAAAAGATACATATATATCTTCAGAGAAGAAAGAACACACAAAAGGGCTATTTGACTTCTGAACAGAAGTACCTGTTGTATAAAATATAAACGTAAAAAGATGCTGAATTACTTAAATGACCTTATGCACACTAGCAAAGGACATGGTAGGTGTTGAATATTTTTTTCTTTTTAAACAAATATACTTTTTAAAAATGCACAGCTTGGAAAAAATGCAAAAGAACCTAAATTTGCAACTGATAAAGAGAGTTGATTTTGGAAGGACTCCACTGGAGGGACGGGTAGGAGGGGAGAACAGTTAGTCCTTACCAAAGAAGAAAAAAATGCATTTGTCTACCCAAGAAGAAATTGAATGAAACTAAATATTTATGCAAGGCGTAGGCAAGGGGAATAATTCTTAAAAGTATTTACAAGTGAGCAAAAAACCGGGAAAATGTTTCAACCTCCGTCAGAAAGCTTGAATCAGTTGCTCAGATACAGCTTGCAACACTTAACAGAAGATACTGCTATATGACTAAGTAGCTGGCTTGTGTTTTTCCTCCACGCACACACCTGCTGTCCTCCTGTCCTTGCTGGATTTATATTTCCATCCCTTTAGAATAAATGCTTGGACATTTTATGTATAGAATCTAACCTGTGTGATGACATCTATTCCCAGGTCCTTGAATCCCATAGTATTCATTAGGAATGTGATGGAAATCTCCCTTGAATGATGAACTTAAAAGATCTGCTCTTGAAGCATCATTAATCTTTCTAGGCATAGAAATCAGTGTACTGTCACCATCCATTCACTATGACAGGTAAAATGAGTTTTCCCCCCAGACTTATGGAAAACAAAAATGGTCTTAGAAAATGCACTGTCGTCATGATTCTGATCAAGAATGGGAGTATAATTCATATGTCGTCTAAAGAAGGCTCGGTAAACTATTCCTTCAGATTTTATTCTGTGCTCATCTTCATGAACCTCCTCCTATTCTCAGTGCACGTGGAAGAACAGTTAAATTCTTGGAAGGAAAAGCCACTGGTGTCTGTATCCTGGCAATGCAAACTCAAATAACGACTGGTGGGATTTGGAGACTGTTGACTGGACTATAAAAATAAGAAGGTTATTCCTCAAAAATTTAAATCAAGACTGATGTTGGCTGGAATAGCTCATAAATCATTTTCCTCCTTATTCCTGACAGTGAGTGTCACAGAAACTAAGAGATAGAATACATCTATTCAAGACAGGGAAAAAAAGTTTCTGAGAATATGCCCTGTTGATTAGTTGCAGCTACCATTAATATAAATCTATCTGTTTTCAGTTCATTTTTGTCTTCTTCTTTGAAAACAAACAGAAAAGATGTATATCTACTATAGATGCAAAAGAATAATAAAGCTATCATACATCATTCTCATTGGGTTTTTAGGGTCATTTCTAAAAAGTCGAGTAAGTTATTTATTTTAAAGTGACGCAGGAAAAAGGAAAAGAAGGAAAATAGAAATGGTAGAATAAGAAGCATGAAAAAGACATGTAACTATTTATGATTCACTGTATCATAAAAAGCTCTTGAACATCCTAAATTGTTTCCTTCTGGCCTTTGCCTACATTAGTGGCCCCCATATTAGTGACTACTACAAATAAAATGAACTAATTACTTGATGAATTCCCTTCAGTTACAAATAATCACAGGCATATAAAAAATGTAACTGAAATAAAAAATAAGCGTAAGCAGAAACATACTTCAGCTCTTTTTCTCTATTTCTTCCTACTCTCTTACTCCCAAAATGCTCTTTGAAACAAACAAACAAACAATGATGTTGTATTTTTTTAGACTAATCTGCACAAGTTTTCTTCTACTCTCATCCCAGAGCAACTATGTTAAGATGTTAAGCTCCCGCAGTTGGCACAGGGTATGCGTGAGAGACCGCTACTATTTTAGGATGTGTGTGACCTGAATGTCCTCTGATTCTTGATTCTACAGACGCATTCTGATGTAAACAGAAGTCGCTTTTCAAAGAATCAGTGGAAAGCTCCAAAGGCACTCCTGGTTTCTTCTTCCCACAGTGCATTTGCTCCTGTCTCCACCTCCCACCACTTCCAGCGGCATGGTCCAGCGGCATGGTCCTGCTCCAGCTGCAGCTCTCTGTCCCCTGGCCCGGGCTCACTCAGTTTGCTTGGTGGCACTGTAGTCCAGAACACTAGAATAACTTCAGCTAAAAATAACTATCATCTCCGCCGCAAAGAGCTGCTGTTTAGCCTGGAGTTATTTCAATGACGATAATAAGTCAACAATAATTGACTACATAATTATTATGTAGAACCAGAGTTACAGAATACACGCTCTGCAATAAGATAGGTGCTGCAGGCAGCGTTCCCTAGTGAATAAGACGTAAATGGAGGACTCATTGCAGCCAAACACCACATCTACAGTTCTTTTCATAAACGGGTGAGCAAACATAATTTTTCTACTCATTTCTCAGGAATTTAAAAGTGCACAATGTGTTCAAACAACACATTTAATAACACGATTTACAAACTCCCAACCCCCAGCCCCAGAATATTTGAAGGGTAGGATATTTAATACTTAGCAAGGCCCTAACTTTTTAATGGACTTCAAATACCTGTAAGCTAGGACTGCGACTTGTTATCATATTTTTCTCCTATTTCCATCTGGATCCAGAATGCACTAACTTGTACAGTATTAAAAGAGCTATATCTACCATCATCATGCCTACTGCAAAGCAACACTGCAGAATAAATTGAGATTCACTTAAGGATCTATTAGATTTAAAGCCAAGCACGTACCACTGCAATTCAGTAATAATGAAAAACAAAGACAGCAATATTTTAGTGGATGACACAGTCTTGCTAAGAAAAATGTCTGCCATACAAAAATGCCTGCTGTCAGTACCTGCTTATATATAACATGAGACTTCCAGAGCTAAAAGCTTTTTATTATGTGTTTGTAAAAAAAATGCACAAGATAAACTAGATACATTTATTGCCACAGAAATCCAGATACCTAGGGTTAAAGTGAAATAAGAAGAAAACATAAAAATGTAAAAAACTGTATTAGACAGGTGCATCGATCCAGAGAACATGAGAGAATTCATAATTCTGCAGTTGCAGACACAGGTCTATATATAAGAAAAAAATGAAGAACGTAGTTAAAGCCCAGTCTTGTTTAAACTTCAGGATGCTATCTCATGTGGACCTCGAAGACTGATAAAACGAATACTAAATACACATTAAGTTAGAAACTGCCTTGAGAAACAATATGCAGACCTTCAGTCAGTGCTCGGGATGAAGACAGGAAACAGCATACGCTAGCCAAAAATAACCATAGCAAAAATGAACGCAAGGAATAACAGTATCTGGTGGTAATATTTGAGTTGTAAATGGAACATACAGTACTTCAGATACACTCCTACCATAGTGCACTGCATTATTTCATTTAAGTATATGGCTGGCTATCAGTCTGATGCTCTTTAATCCTTATTTTCTAAACTATGTTGACTGTGGCACAATTTAGAGTGCAAACGCCACGTCAGTAAACACTGTTACTGAAAAATAACCTTCTTAAAGATTCTCAACCTGACAGATGGAATCGCTGTGAATATCCACTTGAAGAACAAAAAAAAGATATGGTCTACTAAGCTAGGAAGGTGGGAGGCTTACCAGTAGCAAGGATCTTTTTCTTTTGCATAATTGTTTATCAATAGGTAGAAAGAAATGTTTTGTTCTCAAACAGTTGCAGCAGTTTTGAATATATGCCTCTTTCACTATCTTAACCTAGAAACTTCTTGTATGACTGAGCGCAACGTTATTCAAGTTTAACAGCTGAAATGAAGCTTTATGAGTTTCAAACTTAGCGTGATACCTTTCACAAAGAGTACTAATTTGATATTTTAGGAGATGGTTTTTGCTACTGATGGTATCAAGGCACTCTGTAGAGCAAGCTGAAGAAAGAGAAAGAATGAGAGAACGCAAGAAACTCGGTGAGTGAGAAAAGTAAAACTTATTTATTAAATACTAGCCATAACTTTTAAAGAAGACATGAGATTCAAGAGAAATTTTTTTACAAACCTCAATATGTAAAAAAAGCAATAAGATGAAATTTATGGGGAAACAAGTTGTTCTGATTGCTTCAAAATTCTGACTCAATACCTGGCATTCATAAGCTTCAAACCAAAAGACGAATATGGATTTGATGCAATGAGAATTCTGACTACTTTTTCGAAAAAAAAAAAAAAAAGTAACATTTATATTTAATTGACTTTTAAAGATGAAGAAGTTTTTTAATATACTTTTTTCTTCATATTTAGAATCATTAGGATTTGGGGAAAAAAAACATGGGGGTAATTAAACATATGAAATGGTATTGTTTCTTTCAAATGCACAGCTAAAGTTTCAAATCAGTTCTTTTTCCCCAGAGATAAAGGTTTGTTAGTAGCTTGTCTGATTCTAAAATTTAATAGTATATGAAGACTAGCTTACATAGTCTCTCTGTGCACAGGTAACAGTGATCTGTGTCTTTCTGTGAGCTAGAAAGACATTGCAAAATAATTGTGAAGGAAACAGAGAGAGCTATCTGCATCCCCTGCGACTGCTTTTTGCGTGAAACTACTTTATGTTGCTAGGATCTGGATTAAGACTTGCAATCACAACAAACAGCATTTTTCCCCAGGGGTCAGTACTGGGTCCAGTCCTCTTCAATCTATTCATCAATGGCCTGGATGAGGGGATAGAGTGCACCCTCAGCAAGTTTGCCGATGACACAAAGCTGCTGGGGCGGGGGTGGCTGACACACCGGAAGGCTGTGCCGCCACACAGAGAGACCTGGACAGGTTGGAGATCTGGGCAAAGAGGAACCTTATGAAATTCAAGAAGGGCAAGTGTAGGGTGCTGCACCTGGGGAGGAATAACCCCATGCACCAGGACAGGTTGGGGGCTGACCTGCTGGAGAGCAGCACAGTGGAAAGAGACCTGGGAGCCCTGGTGGACAACAGGATGACCATGAACCAGAAATGTGCCCTCATGGCCAAGAAGGCCAATGGCATCCTGGGGTGCATCAAGAAGAGTGTGGCCAGCAGGTCAAGGGAGGTCATCCTCCCCCTCTACTCTGCCCTGGTGAGGCCGCACCTGGAGTACTGTGTCCAGTTCTGGGCTCCCCGGTTCAAGAGGATCAGGGAACTGCTGGAGAGGGTGCAGCAAAGGACTACCAAGATGATTAGGGGACTGGAACACCTCTCTTATGAAGAAAGGCTGAGGGATTTGGGTCTCTTCAGTCTGCAAAAAAGAAGACTGAGGGAGCATCTCATCAACACTTATAAATACTTAAAGGATGGGTGTCAGGAGGATGGGGCCAGGCTCTTTTCAGTGGTGCCCAGTGACAGGACAAGAGGTAATGGGCACAAACTTGAGCATAGGAAGTTCCACCTAAACATGAGGAGGAACTTCTTTACTTTGAGGGTGGCAGAGCACTGGAACAGGCTGCCCAGAGAGGTGGTGGAGTCTCCATCTCTATAGACATACGAAACCCTCCTGGACGTGTTCCTGTGCAACCTGCTCTAGGTGACCCTGCTCTGGCAGGGAGGTTGGACTAGATGATCTCCAGAGGTCCCTTCCAACCCTATGATTCTATGATTCTATGATTCTCCTCATCAAAAGCTTAAGACAAGCCCCATAAGGCCGCATGGGGAATCCTGGGTTCAGCTTTGGGCTCTGTACTTCAAGGAGGGCATTACAGCAAGGGCAGAGTAAAGCAATCATAAACATTGTAAATCTAGAAAGTGTTAGGTATAAAAAAATATCAAAAGAACTGGGGCTATTTATCTTAAGAAAGAGAAAACTGAGATGTAAGGGCATTGGACATAGTCATCAAGTGTACACGGAGCTGTTGGAAAGCAAATGTAACTCTGCCTGGGACATCTGGCCATGGATTTACACTTCAAAAAGGAAGACTCAGATTACGATAAAATCTATCAAAAAGATGGTGCACCACTGGAATATATTGCTTGGAAAGGTCATGGAAGTCAGTGGAGATTTTTATAAAAATGTGAGAGCTAAGTTTTTGTCAGGGATGACACAGACATAACCGACCTGCTTTGATAGGTGTATGGATTAAGTGAAGCCTCCAGTTCCCTTCTAGCCCTCTTTTTCTTTAACTTTAAGAATCAGACTGGTTGATTCTCTCCAGAGACTGTGCATTCAGCCATAGGGAGATAAGAGAGACTGTGCCTTTTATTGGGATCCCCTCGAGTGCAGGAGCCCAGGAGGCAGCACAGTCCCAGATGCAGTGCCGAGATACAACCTCCCTCCAGCATGAGCTGGCACGTGGCAGGTCGAGAAGCTGACTGCATTGAGCGAGAGGTCTCACACAGCAAGGAAAAGTCAACAATCACCCAAAAGAAGTGGGACTTGCCCAAATCACAGCCGCCTGTTTAGCAGGATTTCTTAAACATCAGATGATAGCAGCCTTGGCTGATAAAAATGTACAACTATCAGAGCACTACGGTGGTGCCCAGCAACAGGACAAGGGGCAACGGGCATAAACTGGAACACAGGAAATTCCGTCTCAATATGAGGAAAAACATCTTTACTCTGAGGGTGGCAGAGCACTGGAACAGGCTGCCCAGAGAGGTGGTGGAGTCTCCGTCTCTGGAGACATTCAAAACCCGCCTGGACGCGTTCCTGTGCAACCTGCTCTGGGTGATCCTGCTCTGGCAGGGGGGGTGGACTACATGATCTCCAGAGGTCCCTTCCAACCCCTACCATTCTGTGATTCTGTCATTCTGTGATTTGTCACTAGCTCAGAATACTTCCTGTATCTGTGAGATAGAAACAACACCTTTACAAGTTCAGGGACTGAGCAAACCTGCCATGGCAAAAGCATTCCATTTCTCTGCACCTGAATTATGAAACCTTCTGCACAATGACATACTCAAATGGTAGCTATGAACACTTCAGCTCTGCTGTAAACGGTGTAAGACTAACAAAAAGACAGAAAAAATGCTATTTCAGCTTTATATTTATTGTCACAACTAACCTTTATTTTGCAGAGAGCAAAACGGCTGCTGAGCCAACTTTCCTGGCAAGCTATGGACACCTTGTGCCACCTTGCTGGCCATTCAAAACACTTTGCACGCTGAGGAGAACTGACAGCCTTCAGGAGAACCTAAGGAGCTTTGCTTCACCAGAGCAGCGACAGCATTAGCATGCAGGGGGAGATGGGCATGCTATTTTTAAATTCTGCAGCCTGATGTGCAGCTCTCACTTCAGAGGAAGGTGATTGCTGCTGCTCCAGCTCCTGTGAAGGAATAATTGCCTTACTCCATCCTCGAATCTCCAAAAAGATAATAAGAAAATCCCAGCTTTGTTAAGCAATATGCCAAGTTCTCCTTCCCAGCATATCACAGAAATAGAGGCTGTCAAAATGTGATTCATTGTCATTTCTGACCTTCAAATATCATGTTTGTCGTTAGGACTGACATATTAATTATTCCCACATAAAAAGCAGGATACAAAAACTTGGCTGTATCACAGCAGGAGCCACGACCATCGCACTGCATGTTTCATTGCTAATGTGTGCAGTTCTCCTAGTACACATATGATATCAAGGAACTATAGTTCTTTGCAAAACGCAGGAAATAAGGCATCTACAGGAGGCTTACCCTATTTTCACACTGAAAAGGTACAAACCCAAACACCACCCCAACCAACCAAGTGCAATTTACCTCCACGGCTGAAAGGAACAATTGCTACTTTAGCTCTGACCCTCCCCAGGGCCTGCTCCCCTGCCTCAGTAACTCCACCAGCCCCCCTTTTCTTCACTTTGATGCCAGGATTATTTGCCAAGATGAGGGTGAAAGCGCCAGCCCACCAGGCTCCTAAGAACAGACAAGAATGGGACAGTACCCCAGGTGATGGATTGGATGAATGTAAACTCTCATTTTCAAGGTACAGCATTTTTTTAAGGGATGGTGGTTTTCTGAGGATCAGGGGAATGTATAGCCATGCTTTCCTAGGTCAGGAGAGCCCTTCCTGTTTATCCTTAACAACCTGCCACTGAGAACACTTTTAACTGTGAGTCCTGAAGAGACTGTGCAGTGGTTTACAAGTAGTGGATGCTTCTTCCATCTCATGCCCCCCTTGCTGAACTATGGCAAATGCTCATTGGGTTCAAAATCCTGAACTAGTGGTCTTAACCTCCAGAAAAAAGAAATAGAGCTGCCTCTCCTGCCTATGGCAGTTTAATATGAAGTGCTCGTGAGTATAAATAGGGAAGTTTGACATTGCCACCTTAAAATGGATCAGTCTTTCAAAGCAGTGATCCATGAAAACCCCACAGCCAGCACTGGGGGTGGAGAGAGAGGGAGGAAAAATTCTTCTGACTGGGAGACTGAGGTGCTAAAAACAAAATATTGCTGGAAAGAATAGGAACCGAATGGAAAGGTTTGCTGTTTTATGTAGATAAGACCATCTGTAAAGCAACCAAATACCTCCTTATTTACTAGGGAGACAAAGACAAACCTTATTCACCCAAGGGAGCTGGGTATTTGAAAGCTACACCCATTATTCAAACATTCATGTCTGGCTTCTTATTGTTTTCGGTTCACATTTATCTATTGTTGCAGGGTGTTATAAATTATTGCTAAAATTTTTAAAACCATGAAAAGAAGGATGTTTTCTTGAAAAAGGTAGAAGCTATTTTGGGAGCTTTCCAATAGTTTTAAATTGTATGCGAATTTTTAAATTTAAAATACCTCCGTACCTTTTGCTCATACCGATTTTGCTGGTAACAGGTGGTCTTTCATTTTACGTCCTGCCATTTTCCAGTTCTCCGTCTGCCACGCACTCAGGACAGAGCTCTCATCTCACTCATATAATGCCACTGATGGCAGTGAAGACAGCCCTTTTTTATCCAGTGTCAGCAGGATCAGGCCTTCAGCCTATGGAACCAAAAGCTCTTCAGCTTACATACACAGAAACCACCAGCAGCCACAGAGTGAGCTCCAGGAGTTAGGTCTCCTGGGACAGAGACAGTTCTCGTACCATCTTTTAGTCGAAAGACTACCCTATAATCCTGTACTACTGCATTATTCAAACATAATGGATGAAATTAGTTAGAAGCTGAAGTACTTAGCTACCAAATCTCCTCATGCCATAGGATAAAAAAAAAAAAAAGAAGAAAAAAATAATCACAAAAGGATAAAAAGAAGTAGGCAGCATTTTTAAGAAATAGCCCTCAGGAGAAGCTGAGAGCGGTCCTCTGCCACTAAATCAGCATATCCAACCAGATCAGTAATTAACAATATTGGCACTAATAACCTTCAGCAGCATGGCAGCGTGCTGATACCAGTTGGGATTCCTGTGATCATTACTGCAAAAGGAAGGAAGGAGGACTGGAATTCGCACAGATGGAGGAAATGGAAGGAAATAAATGTTTTTGAGGGAGAGAAAATAAAGTTTATGGGCTAGAAAAAGAAGTGACGTTTTGAACTAAACTAGCTCAAGTCTTAAGCTTCGGCTCCAAATGTAGTGCTTCTCAAGCACACCACTATTTAAAAAAGGAAGGGAAAATGCACTTTATTTCATAGTTTGGAAATGACTGACCATTTTAAAGCAGAGGGAAATGATCACTTATGAACAGCATCTTTAAATCTAAAAAGCCGCTGGGGCATAGTTGGAGTAGGTCTTAGAATATTCTGATCATTCATTTTCAATTAACCCAAATTACTACTTTTTGTACCAAGTGTAATAATCCTTCTGGTTGCTCATAAGAGAAAAATGAGCATGTATTAAGTCGAAAGAGACTTGGGTGAGAAACCTTGTGAAATACGATACCCAACTACACCTTCAACAGAAGCCTGTTGAAAATTGAATGGCTGGTGATGAGGTGTGGTAAAAGTGAATTAAGAAGCTGTACACAATTTCCCAGTGACAATTTTTTGGGGGAGTCTAATCCATTGGCTTTTCATAGCACCTTCCTTTAAGCACTGATGAAATAGCTTTCATATAATACTGGAGATTTCACCCAAAAGAATGCATTGGAAAAAGGATTCTGCAGTTGTCTTGAGTCTGGAGAGGAGACAGCCACTGAGAATGGAGCCAATCCGCTGACATTTTTCAGAGGTACTGCGCTATAGCCATCCCCTCCTCTGAGCCAGGTGAAAACTTTGTTCTGGCTGCTTAGCTATTTGGGTTAGTAAAAATTAAAAATTATTCAGGAGTCCGATGAGACTGAGAAGCAGGGCAATGAAATAAAATGAAATTAAATGTTGAAGAATACAAAGCAAGGTTTGTGGGAGAAAAAATCTAATGCACAATAATGGGCTTTGAATTAACTTAAAACTCTCCGGAAAGAGACACTGGTGTTGTAAGAGCTAGTTCTATGAAAACCTCAGTACAGCATTTTGAGTACTAGGAATTGTTAAGGGAAAAGTGGAGAGCAAAACTGAAGACATCATTCTGCTACTATATAAATCCAACTACATTTCAAAACCCCTCTGCATTCCTGGTGTTTGAACCAGCTCACAAAGGTTATGGGAGAATTTGAAAAGGCACTGAGCAAGATCGGGAGTATGAGCTAAGGAATGTAATTGCACCTGTACGAGGAGAAACTGAATACAGAGTATTGGTAAAGCTGCATTTTCCCACACTGGAAAAGAGATTAAAACAAACAGATAGAATACTAGCTTATGATAAATGGCATGGGAAGTACAAATATGGATCTGTTTCTGATAATATGAAAACACTGAGTCGTCAAATGAAATTATCAGGTGAGAGACTGGAAACAAAAGGGCCTTTCTTTCACATGCAGCATATTTATACTGTGAAGTTCTCTTCACAGTTATGGATAGTTAGGAAAAAAAAAAAGCAAGGCCATTTTTGAAAAAAAGTATAGCCTAAATCATGGATGAAACAATCCATTAAAATGCTAGCAGCACAAAGATAGCTCTTGCAATTCAGTAAGTCCTCAAGTCACAGACTGAGGAAAGCTGCTCTCAAACACCTGCTCTATTTTTATTCTCTTGTCTAGGCAAATGATACTTTTGCTCCACAGAAAATGAAAATCTGGCTATTTGGTTTGACTCAGTGTGTCATTCTATGTTTTTATGCCCACTCAATATTTCTAATTCTTGTATTACAATAAGGAAGTGAAAAAACAAATCAGATTGGCAGCTGTATCTCCTGGATGGATGTACTTTCACCAGCTTAGAAGCCAGTATTACAAACTGTCTGGACTAATAGAAACAATGGATCAAATTAACCAGTGCAACTCCGTAGGTTGTCAGTCATAAACTATGGTCAAACCACTGATACACTCTATACACAGTACATAGATATACACCCCAGAGATATCCTTTACAGAACTGGGCCATAAACAGGCCCTTTCCAAGTCACTCTGCAAGTGTTCTGCATGATGTAAGGAACACCTTGACATGAGCAGCATTTATAGCCTCACTGAAAAGAAACAGATGATTTATATCTTCACTCTTTGGGAAAAAAAAAAACCCCAAACAACAGTTCAGACACATTTTAGAGAAATATGTGAATAACCTGCAGTTATTCTTATCCCTGGCCAAATATTACCTATATTCAGCCTTTCAAGCTCTGCATATAAATAACTACCACATATAAATAACTAGCACAGACCACTGTCTATCCCTTTCACATAGAAGATTTAGAATATTATTTAAAATAAAGTACAGCCTTTGAATGACAATGTACAGAAAGAAGCATAGGATATTCCTTCTAATTAAGAACAGGTTAAAAAAATGTCATCAAGAGGATAAAATATGAAAAGGATATGTGCAGAGAAATAAGACCTTTCAATTACTTCTTAAAGTATTTTGTTAATTCCTCTCCCTCATAAGGTGTGTCTTGGGAAAATGAAACTTAATAAGGGGAAAGAATAATAATTAACCATCTAAAAATGAACAAAGGTTTGGATTAGCGTATCAAGGCCTTTGAAAGTACAGAAAATTGGAGGTGCTGAACAAGAATACAAAGATTAGGAAAATCAGAGCAGAAAGACTTAGAATTGAAGAACTACATGATAATAGCTGATTCTTTGTACCTCCCGTCTTCCTTTTTCACTCACAGACATACAAAAGATTTTTATAGAAACTCTAGCACTCCTGTCTATATGAAAAAACTATTTATCTTTTAATACCAAAAGCATGCATATTTCTGGCAAATTGCTGCCTGTTCATTTACCTAGAATTAAATTAAAACTATTCCTGCTGGGATGCTCTGGGATACCCCAAAATGGAGCATCCATGAACGCTTCATTGTCTGAGGATTCTACAGACAGTGCCACTGCATTTCCCCCCCACTCCCCACTTAAGGGTAGGTTTCATAGCTTCACTTTTCTGATATGAAATGCAATGGGTATAAAAGAACAATGCTTACTGCAATCGTAGTTCACTGCGATCATGTCATATTAAAGGAAAGGAAGAAAGATTTAAGATTACTGAAGAGAAATGGGTCCAGCAAATCACATTAGAAATGAAATATATGTTTAGTGAAATCTCTCATTTTCTGAAATAGTCTTCAAATATTTCTGTCTAAAAGAAGGTATAATGTGCAGGCTTTTAAGGACAGAGTAGCAGTGCTCAAGTTTTGTTTGTTTGCAATGTATGTCCTACTCAAGTACTGTTCCCCTCTAGTGAGGGACTGAATTTTGCACTTATGTGACACCATGTGCTTGAGCTACCAAATAAGGAAAAGATTAATATGAAATATAGAAGATGAGAAAATGAAAGCTGAATACTAAGAAGGAAATAAATACAATTTTGGTAACCTATTACAAAAAACCATTTACCACATTAGAGTTCCAAAGATATTCAAGATCAGAAAACTTCCAAAGATAATCATGGACAACTCGCAACTCAAAGAATTACACAAAGCTGAGACAACTCAGTCTTTATGTTAAGAAGATATTAATTTAAAAAATTCTAATTCTCTAAATTGTATGCAACTGAACTAAGCACACACTTCTGTGGAAACATTATCCACTGCAAGTATATCATTCAGCAAAGTTTAACATTCCTGTAGGCTGTACTTCCACTCCAGTTCTCTTCCAAGTATGTAGGAGCCTCAGACACCATAAAAAAAAAAAATTAAAAAAAAATTACTAAACAGCAGAAAACATATTAGAACAAGCTTTCCAGTATTTTACCATGTTGCTACGAGTATACATAACACGTTAATGTTACAAGTACACATTCTATGTCTAAGTCCAGCAGAATTTTTCAGATTGATATTAAATTCAGTTGTCACTCATTCTATCAGAACACAGAGCGATTCCCAGCTGTGCAATTACTAGCAAATTTTGCAGGCTCAAGACTCATCATATGGAATGACAAATATCTCCTTTCCGAATAACTAGGATAATCCCCAAAATGTGTTTCAGAAGAAAACTCTTAACTCCAAAAATTTTTTCAGGGTAAACAGAGAAGGCACTCTTGTCTTTCACATCTTCCTGCTTCTGCCCTTGTGAAGAGCAGCTGTGGAAGAACAGCGCGTCCCTGCTCACCAGATCTAATCCCACCAGCCTCTGCCTACTTGCACGGCCGAGGTAAATCTCCATTGCTTCCTACTTCTTTGCAGGTGATAAAACTAGGACAGAAACAAGAGACTGAGCAGCATTCATTTTTAATACACTCTAGAGAGCTCTCCTTATTAAATCCTGTTCAGTTACACCTATGCAGGCCCACAGCCAGCAACAGGGATACGTGGTCACCCCAGAAGTCAGCACTTGAAGAGGACCGAGTTGCTGAAGTATTGCTGATGGTATAATTTGGTCAACAGAATTTTCCTATGAGTGCTGGTGTCTGAGAAAGAAAAATACTCCTATTTGACTTACTCTGCATTGAATTTGCAACACGTAGTTACAAGAGCAGAAGCAGCGCCTCAACAATTTGATCGTTGTGAAACAACGACATCAACCACCCCATTTCACACCATACCACGTACAGCTACAACTTCTCTTTCAGAGACAATTCTCCTTTTGCATCAGCTGTTAACCAACCCCTGTCAAACAGTACCTTGGAGGGTGCCAGCTAGCCATTTTTAACATGTTTCAAGTTTATTTGACACAGTATGCAGCATGTGAAATTATGTTTTTTACAACCATAAGTCCGCACAGTGCAACAGCACAGATTAAACTGGTACTTTTGTGTTAAACTCATCCAAATAAATTTTGGTAGCTGCTTCTTCACAGAATACTCTGGCTGCAAATCTTTAGAGTACAGACAGGAATATGAATAAACACCCCTATTTTGTTGAATTTCTTTGATCTTATTTGAATGAGCGATGCTTGCTGAACAAATTCCTTAATACTGCTTCCAGGTATAACTAAAGAAAAAGATACTTCAGAACAAGCCTGAATAGAACAGACATGTTTTAATTTAATCAGATGGACAAATCGGCTCATGGGAATGGCACCTGCAATTCAATAATGAGATTTATAGGGTTTGTATTTTATAAAGAACATTTACAGAGCCAAGTGGACTCAAATACTACTATGTTAGAGTACTTATGAAAAGCTTAAAAACAAAACAAAAGATGAGACATAGGTTCAATACAGAGGACATTTTCAGTCTTTTCCCAGAGCAATGGCTGAGGAGTCCTTGTCAGCCTGCATCCAGGAGGTTGTATTAAGATAAACAATGTACTGCTGTACACAATGAACACACTGTAAATAACGTTACATTTATTTCTTTTTTCTGCTTTCACAAACTTCAGACATAGTGTAACAATGGGAGTGTACTAGAGAGAAGGAAACTTAGCAAAGGTACAAGCTGTGAATTGAACTCTTATCAAAAATCAACATAATCTGATGATGATACAATCTATTTGGAAAAATAAATTCTTGTAACCCTGATCTGTGTCACTGCTTTTTCCTGGAAGACCATGTTTAGATATAAGCTAGCTTCCCTTCAAAATTAGCAATTAATGTTAATAAAATACAGTTGAGTAGTGGATAATGTGCATTTATGAAATATTCCTCCATTAATTTCCATTTAGTGTTACAGTAAAAACAGATTGGAGGAAACAACTAGCAACGAGTGATATTCAAGTCAAAGAAGGCCTTACAGTTTTGGATAGCAGAGAGGTTATCCTAACTTTAAACCTACTTCCTACCTAGCGCAGATGAGGTAACTTTAATGAATTGGGCCAGTGCTGTTAAAAGCAAAGCAAATTCAGAAAATGGAAGAAGAAATCCAGATCCCTAATATCCTGAAGCAACAGACTTCTCTATTATAATACTCGTATATATTGAAGATATTTTTGTCATTCAGGGCTGCTTAGTTATCAAAATATTAAGAAATTTAGAAGATTGAATATAAGAAGGGGCTGGGCGATATATTCTGGCAATTTCAAGTTCTGTATTCATTAAATGCATTGTACTACTCTTTGGGAAAAATCTTGGAAGCACTGAGAATTGCAGAGGTGCGTGAGTTAATAGTCTTCTTTAAACTTCTAAAGGCTTGATTTAAATCAGTCCTGAGTTATCACGTCAAGTGAGTGAGAAATGAGTGGAGGCTTAGGTCCTGAAGCTGCTGAAGGCGTAACACAGAATACTAAAAACACTTGCACTAAGAAAACCTTTGCCTACCTTAACATATGTTGACTGGCCAGAATTTGCCTTCATCAGCTGTGGCCTTTGGTTAGCAAGAACTCTTCTAATGCTATTGTCATGCTCTTCAACTTCTTTACAAGCTAATACAAATACCACATTTCTAAGCATAGACATAGAATGTGTGTAATACTGTCTAAATGATTGAAGGTGCAGTACAAGGAATTGACTTATAGCCACTGTACAGTAACGTAAACCTGAGGGGTTTTTGGCAGGTTTGGTGTGTGAATACTTTGGCTTAATTAATGGGAGGTTGCTTGGAAGAACAATTCAGAAGTCAGAGAGTAGCTGAAGCTGAGACACTCTTCAGGAAACACTAGGATGTTGCTACAAGACAACAGAAGATCTTCTTGCTTCAGTATTTTCGTCTTCCCTCCAGCTAGCTGATAAAACTTGTTGAAGACCAATAGCTCTGTAACGAAGCTTTAAAATTATCCCCACCCCAGCAGATGACTTAAGGAGTAAATATCAGGGAGGAGGCCGACACAATCCTTGGTTCAGCATGTTTGAAGAAGCCAGGTCTGCCTAAATTGGAAGGTCTAACTTAGAAAATACTGACAGAAATCGGAGCATCATTTTATGCTTTTATTTTAAAAGCTTTTTCTGCATGTCATTTAATAAAGCTAATGATTACTGTACCACTATACTACTGACCGCACATTTGCAAAGGGCTAAAGAGCCCTTTGCTTGTCTCTTTTGGACTAGCTAAAGGCTGTTGCAACCAGAATGCTGGTTAAGAATGGAAGAACACTGTCATGGGATCCCAGCTCAGGACAGTTGCAAGGCAGCTGAGGTTAGAGATAACACAAAAGTTTTGGCACTACCTTCTTAATAAGATGTACTCTCTTTTACACAGCATATGAAGGGCATTGCTTGAAAAGGCACTTACTGGAATTACTGTTCTGGACAAGACAAAAACAGGAATGATAACTTCAGTCCCAGAAGGAAAGCTTCTAGGGCATATTGAACGATTATACTACAGTTGTGCTGACCGGTTCCTATCAGGATCATCACAGCTTCTGCCAAGTGTCGATGCTGGCTATCCTAACCAGCCCAGGAACTATGCTCTTGAAAAAGTGTTTTAGCTACAGGTGCACTTCCCTCTGCCAACTTCTGGGCACACAGTTTTGAGTTGCTAAATGCACGCAGCATTTCTTATCACTGAAGGCTCAAGTGACACTGTATGGTCTGAGCATCAGTTTATGAAGATTTTGGGATCCTTTGAGATAAAAGGCGTAGATTAACACACAAGCAGCATGTAAATATTTTCAGTCTCACACGCCGAACTCTGAGTATTTCTAAGTATTGAGCCCATTCACTTCAGTAACATGCAGTCCCACATACGATTCTGCTGAAAGAACTGAACGCTACAGTGCCACTGCAATCAGTTTCCATCGCACTTCATCAGTTTCAAGACACAGAATTATCCCAACGGAAAAAAAATGGTTATAGGTTACTTCTAGGCACCTTTCGGCCTATACAAATCCATATATGTGTCTATACAAATCCAGCCTCCACCACCACCGAATTCTATGATTCTATGATTCTAAATATGCTCCTAGACAGAGAAAGGAGATACCAAATTTGCCTTTATGCTCTTGTGAAAATGTTCTTTTAATGACTAATTTATTATTATTATTATTATTTTGATAGGCTTCTCAAAGATCTTGTATCAAAAACGCAGATCAAAGATGTTGAGTTTTATCAAAATTGATCAGTATTTTACTTCATTCTGCATACCAAGCTGAGAGACCAACAGAATACTGCCACAATTTATGCATGCACAAAAAGAAGAAGTGGGGAAAAAACTATTCTATAAAAGTTCATGCATAACAGTCAAGATATAGTAATTATCTATGGTTTGCAGAGTACATTTGGTTTTTTGCATAACTTTTACCTTTTACATATTCATTAAGCTGTTTGTATTAAATGTTGTTTTAAAATGAGTCCAGGCTAATTTTGCTGATAAAAAAATGATTACTAGCTCCCATTATTGTTTAATGCGGTTGGCTAATTACTTGTTATTTAGACTAAAAATGCTACCACTAATGTTCTGTTAATAGCCAGCACTCTTGGCTAGGCTTTTGGGAAGAAATCTATGTTTATGTATGTACTTGGTTATGTCTCTATTCTGAATGCCCTTGCAAATTATTCCTTACTCTTATTCCCCTTATTAAATATTTGCAGCTAGAGAAATCTATGCTTAAGCGGTGCGCCTCATGGTAAAACTGGAAGTCTCCTGTATCTACATGCACTTGTATGGACTGTACGTGAACAGTTTCGCAATACAGATTCCTGAGAGGTAAACGCCAAGAAGTGAAGTTTGTTCCCAGAAACAAGGTCCATTACATTTTAGCGAAACAACTTCCAGCAATTGCTGGGGTTAGTTCAGCTCAGTTTTATGCCAGCTCCTGCAAGCAGAAGGCTGGAACAAGTCTCCTACAGAGAAAGCACTGCCTTCCACCTGGGAGTCAAAATGATTCTGAAAACAGAGCGTGGGCTCAAGTAAGGAGATAGACAAAATGGCCCATTCAGTTGCTCTCACCATTATTTGCTAGCTGGTTTCTTATGTTCTTACAGAAAATTAAATGACATCACATTTTGATGAGCAAACAGGACCGTGAATGATGATTTACACTGTCCTTCGTCAGGTGCAATGAATTCAACATTTTTCCTGTAAAGCTAATTGACTTATTTCTGTGTTATAGTCATAAATAAGATGATTTTTCAATATAAATATAAATTAACTATTGTACCACTGTTGAAGACAGCAAGTATGTAGAACAGCTGATTGTATAAGGTTTAACTGTATATAGTTTTTAGAGTGGAGTGTTAACACATCAGATATGAAAAAACAAGAATAATGTTACCTTCTGGGAAGAATACATTCAAAAATAATTTCTATTCTTGAAAAAATATAGTTACATGCACAGTGGGTGAATGCAAAACAATCCAGACCTTATACAGATAATGGTTTATCTCATTTTTCTTTTGATCTGTTTTATAATTGAATGGTTATTTTCCACCAGTTTAAAACAACCATGGGAATCTTTAGAGATCAAAATTTAATAGTATTCTCTAGTAAAAATATTAACATAGGTTATTCACAGAAATATTTTTTGAAAAGGGATTTCTATATAACTAATCCATGTCTAATTTCTTTACAGCCTTTATTACTACAATGAAGAATATCTTTCTCCCTCATCTTTTAGAAACGATCTGATAGCACAGAGGTTGTACATGTACAAGAAAAAATTATTCTACTTAAGGTATTACCGAGCTTTTAACAGATCCACAGTAGTGATTTGGCCAACATAGAGAATTACTTTCAGGCTTGAACCAACACTTAAATTCTGAACATTGAGAAACTCCGCACGAGCAGAGATTCAGACTCATGCTTTAACAAGAAAAATCCCACAATCCATCAAAACAAATGAAAAATTCGCATTTACTACTACACGGAGACTTGCTTTCTTAAATGTGCGTGTTAGCTCACATAAGTGAACTGCAAAATTCTGCCACTGGCCACACATTTCCTACACAGAATAAGTTACATATTGTTATAGTAGGTTTCTTCCTTCATTTCCTTACCGTTTGCAAGGTGTTGGATTTTTCTCACACAAGAATTACCAAGGAACAGGGCAACCATTTCTTTACTGGGAAACAGTGAACACTTTTGGACTTCACATAATGTAATCACGGAAACGTGACTGAGATCAGCAGCAAATGCACTAACTTTTATACTGCACTTAATTTTCAAGCAGATACGTAATACAGTAAAGTTTCTGCTGTTGAACATTTTGGATAGGTTCACCCATGCCCATCCAAATACATATATTAGGTATTAAAATCATCATTCACGATTTTCTCTTTAAAGCAAGAACCCAATGCTAAGCTCCTACGGACGTATTTAGGTATACAAATGAAATCATGGGATTTTCAAAAATGAGGAATAATCACATTTGTACTTCCTTACTGCCCAGTACTTTGGAATATTCCACTTGCATGTTGATTCGGAATATGAAGATCCTGCAAACCTTAGTTATGGCTAGAACGACACTATTTCCTTGGAAGTTATCCTTTTAAACAATAGTCTTGAGAGCGCTGTACCACAAAAATAACCACAAACACTTTGAAACCTCACTATAAATTATGTATGTATCTCAGATGGATGCCAAGCAGCCAACCAATCAGTTTAATTGAAAAACAAACAAAAAGCTAGTGAATGCCATTTAAAAAGTGCCAGCTTAATACAAAACTAAGTGATGTTAATAGGAATAAATATGTTTGTAGCATAGCAACTAAGGCTAATTTTCCTCAACATCTCTCTCTGCTGACAGGTCTCTTCTGTTTTGGATACTAGTTGAGAAAGGCAATTTTCGAAAATAGACATTTTGCTCCCTAGAAAACCTTAACTGTGTTTAGTGATTTGCTATGTTGTTTTGCTTCTCATGAACTGTCCACACTGTTCCTTCTCCTTGGTCTATCTTTAAAAATATGTTCCTATAAATTAGTACTTGTCCACATGAATGGACAGGCACACGCAAATTGCTGTAAACTACATATTGGATAAAGCTATAAAAATATGATTTGATCAAAAAATCACTCCAGATTAAAAATACTTTTATCTCTGCAATGGTGAGTTCTTCAGATTTGTTTTATGTGTAAAGATTCAGAATAAAAGAGAATTTCATCAGCATAAATTTTTTCTCCTAAATTAAGACAGAACATGGATTCACAGTAGCATGAAAAACAGATTTCAGTCTTAGTGTTGGTTGCAAAACGGATTGTGATTCATAGACATAATGTCATTTGGCCTTATAAATTCACAAAATCTGTGTGATACCTGTAAGTTGGAATAGCCTGTTACTTAGAGTAAATGGCATATAATGAACACCTGCAAGGCCTTGCGACAGCTAACCAGTCTCTGAAAACATGAAAAATTGATTTGTTATTTATATTTGCATTGTTGGTAATAATGTGTAAGTTTTTTAATTAATAAAATGAAATCTAGAAACTGGTCATTCATAGGATTCCAGTTTGTAACAATACCGATCGTCAGCTAAGCGTCAATCAACTCATAGTGCGTGGATGAAAGACCTGCACAGAGACACAACAGCTGCTCACAGATCGAATGTAGCACTTGAATATTTTCAGGAACCGGACCGCTATTGTCTAAACAGTTATGAAACATGAATGGCCTCTGGCATGTCTTTAGCCAAAGCTAACCTATGGTCTCCCAAACAATTTGGGAACATGATTTAATAGGGAGTCATGGATGGTTCCCAAAAGGCATATGGCTCCCTTGCTCTGTGTGAAGATACAGTGGCTTGAGTACGGGTGGGTATGGGTATTAGGTGGCACCACCAAAGAACTTGGCTATATTCACTATTTATTTGCCTCCATACTATATTCTGCTTTTAAAACTCAAATCTTACTCAATTCAGAACAATGAAGTTACACAGATGTAAACCCCCCACTCAGAATGTAGTGTTGCCCCCAAAGAGCCTACAATGACATCAGGAAGACGTTGTGGCAATCTCTATTAATTGATCAGGGAAATATTTGTTTGTCACTTTGCATCTAAACAAAAATAAATTAGAATTGACCAGACAAGTGAAGTTGCGTTTCCAAACCATTGCTCATGGAATACATTTTGTGGAAAGTAACAAAAGGATGTATGGAACAAGGGATTAATCAAAGGACCTGGATGAAAGCCAAATTAAAATAACTAACTGAGACATCGAGACAGCTAACCCACCATGGATAACTGCTGGTTACTGAAAACATCGGTCAGAAGGTAAAGAGTGATTATATCTTTTCTTCTCATTGTCAACTTTTGAGTGTGCAATCTGCATGTAGCTTTGGAATTTCATCTGCTGATAGCTGATCATATAACAGCTGTTTGTACAAACATTTTATTTTCTTAATACCATCTCCATCTGGCCTAAAGAATGAGACTTTTGGGGTGGGGGATGTGGACCTTGTTAATGAAATTTACATTGTTCTCAATGTAAGACTGGATTGCTGCAATACAATCTACAGGAATAAAATTGTCAATTAGTTTGTGAAGTCAATGTTCAGTGCAGCACCCTTTTACTAATTAGCATCTCATAATGTGCAGTGCTTGAAGATATATGCTGGCTTGAGCTGATGGTAATTAAAATACAAGTATGTAGGGCAACAATTTTAAATGTGATTTATGCAATGAAGTCAGCACATTGTCTTTTCCTCTAACTGATTCAATCCACCTTCAGCATTGCTTTTTCTTCTAATGTCGAGTTGGAAAATCTCATGTTTTCTCTACAGCAGGACAGCTCATCTCTGGCTGAACCTTCCCCCAGTGCCAAATGAAAGCCAACAACAAGTGGAAGCACTGCATTAGGGAGAAGGAGATAAATAGCTAATGCTCATCACCATGAATCAGCCACAACAATGTGTCTTTAGCATATGACCCTTAGCAGTAAGCATTTGGAAAATATGACATAAAAAAGGTTTGTCTTGACTGTTGCTAAGTATGAAATTGCTTAAGAGTTACCTATGCAAAGATTGTCCCTGCACCGGCTGTATGTTGACATGGCTGTGTCAAAGGCAATATTATCTATTGCCTCAGTATATAGATAATCACCTCAGTAATCTGAACGCTCAACTCATGGTTCCCCCCCGCCACTTCTTTGCGGGGAGGGGGAGAGAGAGTGCGTATGTGCAGATTTGGAGAACTCTAGATCCACAGAACATACAAACAGACCTTGAAGAGAGCAGCTGGAGTTGGAGCATGTTGTTACAATACAAGTGTTAAAAAAATAAAGTTGCGAAAGAGAAAAGCTTGAGGAAAACCTACGAAAAACTTCAGTCATGATAAAGGAAGGAATTCAACTTAGGTTCCTTGAAGTGACAGAATCCTATCTCAAGCATCCAGAAATTATGGCAAGGACTTTACTATTTTCAGGAAACCTAGAATCGCTCCTGGGTGTACAGCAGCATGGACAAGTGCCTTACCTCTCCCTGCATCCATTAGCAAGTAGTGGAGCACAAGTAAGAGCAGACCTGGAGTGAAACAGTTAATGGAAAGCACCTGAAGTCCACCATTTGACGGGGAGGGGGACAGGGACAGGGGTTGGTATTTGGGATGAACTGAAGTCTAGTCCTGTGGACTGAATGCACATTAGTTGTTGGGATGCAGTAGGGCTGCTCCCAGCGCGCAGCTTTTTGCTTCGCTTCATTTAAAAGGCAGTAAACGTGCTCCAGAATGGTTTCACGATATGAACCAGAATGCAGGAAGAGCAATGACCAGCAATTCACTTTGAAAGCGCGTGTCTGATCTGTACTATAATAGTCTAGATGCGTCCCATGTCTCAGTCAGTTATCCTGTTAACTGAAATGAGATTAATGATGGTGTTTAGCGTCACTTTTGAAGTACATCAGATCTACTAACGTTAAAGGTACCTAGTGTGGTACATACCAGATGCCTTCATTTAAAGCCCGAGTTTGCTGGTGCAAAGTCACTAGATGAATGCAGTTTTGAGAGAATCTCCATGAGACAGCTGTACAACAGTATTTCATACCATGCAAGCAATTTAGGGCCAGATACATTAGCAATGCACTCCAGCTGTTTTGCAATATTCCAACAGCCCAAAGAGGCCATAAACCCAATTTAACTGGTCTGTTAAGTCAGGTTCATGGCTGCTTTGTGCCACCAGGCTGGCACAAAGTTGCCGAAATATACTGGTGAATTTGTCCTGTATTCTGCCTACAAAACAGTAGAAAATCTTAAATAGTCACACCTGAAGGGGTGTATTATTATTTTATATGCCAAAATAACAACCGACTTGGAAATTTTGTTGCAAAGTGGAAACACAAATTAAAAAAAATTGCTCATTCAGTAAAAAGAATGAAAATACTATAAAAAATGGGGCTCATTCTCTGTTTCCAGTTCACCTACCGTTTGTATTCAACAAGAGAGAGACCATTCCCACCTGCCACAAAGGCACATACAGCTAGTAGCGGTTAAGCCGGACTTTCTCCATTCTACCCGCAAGCACTTACTGAAGCTATCAGAAATCAAGCAGGCTCTGCTGGGCACTGAGTTCTATTCCTGCTCTTGTTCAAAGTATACAGCAGGCTGTTTTGAAAATACAGGTACTTCAACACCGTCAGAGATCCTTCCTGAAGCCTATTTTTTTTCCAAAAGAAGATGAAAAATGCTGTTTCATTGACTGAGAAGCGAAACTTTATTTTATACATGTAGTAGTATGATCTCTGGGGGCCCTGGACTGTGAGTGCAACAATAAAGCCCACTAAAATAATAATTTCTTCAACTGTCTCTAAAATAATAATAATAATAATGTCATATAACTGCAAATGTTCTTTCACATTGAGGTAATTCAATCTTCTTCCCTTAACATCCACCTAGGCTAAAACGGTCTATTTTGGAGACGTTAACAAAATTGTTTTCCAATCCCTACGAAGCTACTGACAAAAGTGATGTGTTTACTGGAATCTTACAGGCTTACTGAAAGGTTAGCACTTCTCAAAAGAGAGATTTAGAGATACACACGTAGCAGTAGACAATTCTTTATTATGCGGTAGCTTTCAGGAGACAATAGTTGTATATCTTTATATAGATATATGCCTGCATTCCACCAAACAAGTACTGTCCTCAGTTGCACTCACATGACAGCCAAGGCCTACAAAAGAAGCTTGAATACTTCTCAGGGATTTGACTTTTCATTCGCCACCATTTTCCCTGACTACCCCCACACTTACCCTAAGTAAATGATCTATTAGTAGAGAGGCAACAGAAAATGAAATAAACTGTGCTGTGTTGCCTGGTTGCCTGGATCTCCCAGAAAACTGAACAGTCAGTAGCAGTAACTGTAGCGACCTCAAGCCACCTCCATGTGCGTACGTAAATCTAGCTGCGGAGATATGACAGAAAGACAAGCTGGCCCTTGTCTTTAAAATGATGAGACTGGTCATGTGCGATGCTAGATTTAAGTAAACCACAAATTTTAGTCTCTGATTTGGATCATACAAAACTTTCCCTTAATAATTGCATACTGTGATATATCAAGTGCCGTTATGTATTGAAAGAATGTGGCTGGCTTCTGTATTTTTGATCAGTCAATAATTGATGGACAGTATCTGCTCATGGGTAACTGTTATTAAGCCCCTTGCAATGCTGTCTGGCAACCACAACACTTTTGATTGTACAACATAAAATTAAAGTGCCTTCGTATCTTACCCTTTTAATATTTTTCTGTCTAATTGGCAGACATACAGGGAACACACAGCTTATTACATGCAAGTTCAGGTCCATGACTCGGAAATCGTATATGGCCACTAATTAATCTAACTTGTAGTGCTGAAAATACTGTTTTCTGACAAAGTGTTTCAAAGCTTAAAGATTTTATTTACTGTGGATCCCAAGTAAACTGTATTTCACTCAGGAATAAGGACCCAGTCGGAAACAGTGCATCAGAGCTCACGTTTCAGAAACGTGAGCAACGGAAGGGCATAACCCATATACCAACTTCGACAGCCACACACAAACGGTTATACACAGTCCTTAGGTGAATTCCCAACACTCAGAGTTGTGGGTATAGACATTTAAACTGGATCTCAATTTCAGCTACAAAAGATGGGGACATAAAATTAACATGTCTTCACTACACTGAAAGAAAAAAATGTTTATGTTATCTCAGTGAGGAAAGGATACTGATCCTTTCCATACTAGGCTATATTTAACCTACCTGTTTAGTGATAGAGTAAATATTATTTATAGTGCTTATGAAGCTGAAAGGCTGCAAGACATGCAACAACTTTATATTCCATCCACTAGTGCTGACAAAATCACATGATCTTACCTTAGATAAGGGAAGCCTTCGGGTAACTATGCTTAAAAAGTACAAACTGAAAGACAATCAACCCCCCAAAACTTCACAGAAACTATCAACACGCTTCTAATGGTGAGGTGATTAAAACTGTCCTCTGGTGAACAATTTCAAAACACTGAAAATTACAAAGAGGCAGAAATCGAAGCATACTGTATTAGGTTGTTCTCAACTCTTCCACCAAATGAAAGAAAACGTCTTTCTCCCCCTTTCTCTCTCTACCTCTGTCACAAACATGAACACATTTTCATATTATATATGCCCTCCTCCTTCTTAACTTTCCGTATGTTTTTAAGTCACTCTCATTTAGATTCTGCATTAATTGACTTAAACCAGTTTCACAAGTGGTGAAATTGTGCTTATTACTTGATTAATAGATACCTACTTCCTTATTGCTTCCACTCCAGTTTTAAATCTCGATTTCCTACTTCTCTGCTTCCTAGGATTCTTCAGAACCTAAGGGCTACCCTTCTTAACATTTATTTTTTGCATGCTTCTATAATTTAACTGATTCATATCGTTATGTTTATTTTATTTAAGATGGGAGCATGCTTTTTTTTTTTAAGGTGTGGTGGTTAAATGAGGAGCATTTTTGAAAGGAAGAAATATGTGTAGAAATATATGTTTAGGGTTGTGTGTTTCAAGACACAGCCACATGGGAGGCAGTTAACCCTATCTTTGAAGTAAAATTAGAAATGACAAAATATAAACTCAACAAAATACATACTCTCAATCTTGAGATGACGAAACTCATCGACAAGCCTTTCTGCAGTAGTCTTGAAAGAACTGTGTTAGAACCACTGAATTTCCTCAGTAGTTAAAATGGATGCTTCATCATAACGGAATGCCGGAAGAAAATAATGGAACTAGTTAAGCCAGCCATTAAATCTGTAGTCATCCAGGCTTTTATTTTATAACTCAAGTGATTTCATATTTCTAGGCTGAATGAAGCCTTTTGAAACATTTTGAATAGGCCATTATCGATGGCAATCTGATATAGTGACTAATAATGTGGCTCTGTAAAATTCAGGATAAATTTAAGAATAAAAGCTGTACCTTGAACCCCTCTTTAGTAGCGTATCTAACAAGAACAAAGAAATGCTGGTTTTGGGACCACAACCTGAAACTAAGCTTAAATCAAAATATAAGATGTTTTCTCAAAAAAAAATAAATTACAGTATTCTTCAGTCTTCTAAAACTTAAACATAAAAACATTCCATTTGACTGAAGCACAATAAATGTAATTCAACTTTAAGTATTAGTAAGTGAATGAGTCTAGTGGTAAAAGAAATGCATGATGCTCAAGGTTAAGGGCCTAAATGTAATATGCTGTTGCACCACACATTTCCTGCATGCTTTTGTTTAAAATACTTGGCCTAGATTTTTATAGATACTTCGGTATCTCACTCCCCTACTGTCACTTATGGGTATTGAATCAACGAGAATGAGGTCACTAAATACCTTTGGCAACCTCGGCCCCAGCTTTTCTGTCTCCCAGTTCTTCCATTTGTAAGAATGTGCATTAACTAATTACGGTATGCAGTTTCAATGCTGCAACAAATGGTGGTCAAATAAATACACAGAATATGTACAATTCTACAGAAAGAACCTTGAAAAAAATATAGAAGAATAAGTGGAAAGAAATATTTTGTTATTAAATTTAGACTGATTTAAAGATGCAGAAATCAAAACACTGAGATCAACCAGCCTCCCTGAGGAAAGACAAAATTCTCTAGGCTTTTGCCTTACTACAGAGTTTTATCATGTTAGATGAACTGTGAAGAACCAAGTAAGTTATCACGAGGCTAACCACAACCACGTACCTGAGGCAGACGAAGAACCACATTTTACTCTGGGTGAGCTGAATTATGACAAAACTCTGGTCCAAGTTCAGATTAACTTTGACTGATGTAGCCTGTCCTTGTCTATAATGATCACAAAATTCTGGTCAGTGTTACATTAGCTAGCTTAACTTTACAGACGTGTTTTAGTATGACACTACTTTGTACTGAAGATAAGGTCAAGACATTCTGGAAGAGAGGGTTAATCAATCTGTATATTGGTGTTTCAGCTACAAGCAATTGCTTCCCTGAAGTTCTTTTCCTGATAAAATGAGTGAAAACAGGATTGGAGACAGTGAGTGAATATAGTAGCTTTGTAGAGAGATTGAGAGTTAGTCTGAATTCCTCTGTAGCTCTGGGTTGACTTTAAGCTTTGTGTGCTTTCAGCCTAATCCTCCAGAAATGTAATAATGTGTTACTCGAGGACAGCACGAAGGTGAAAGTAGCATTTGAGTCCCCAGGGTTATCAAACCTCTACTGTTAGGCTTCCTTTTTCATATTCTCAAATATAATTCACAGATTCTTTTAAATTGAGATTAAGCAGTGTAGTAATGGACCATAACTCTCTGTGGCCACCAGTATAAAGAAATAAAACCCAAAAGTTGATATATCAGCAGGAAGCGCATGGCAAGTATTCTGTTGGCTCAGTTGATAACAACTACTCAGCTAGTGTATCACAGTATGCCTGGCTTCATAATTGGTAGAAATTTGCTTCTTAAACACACAGGAATAACTGAAATTCCAAATTAGTTGCCTCATAATGCAAATATCAAGAAGGAAATGTCTGCTACAAATCACTAAATGTAGTTTAGAACAGTAATAATCTCTTCAAAAAACTTTCATTACTGCATTTAATGACTGGCTCACTGGAACATTATGGACTTTCAACTTCACATTGGTTCATTAGCTGTCAAATCGGCCATCAGTGCTGGCACTGACCAACCTTGTAATAAGCATTGGTTATCCTTTGTACATTGTCCCAAAAGAAGCCATTATTACAAAGAAATAGGCATCATAAGTTGGAAATACATATTTAAAGTACATACCTAAAAGTTTAAACAAACGTTTTGCTTGGAACATAGACACATAATAAATACATCAGATCTCTATTGCATACCGGCAAGGGTAATTTGCAACTGTGTAAAGATGTATCCTTTAGTTCCACACCGGTAGCAGGGTAATGAAACCTGGTGCCATCTGCAGAGAGTTCAGGGAAAGCTGCAAGACCTGTCTGGGCTCCACAAATGCTTATCCTGGTACCTTGTCAGGAGCTTTGGCCTGCCATAGTTACACTGATACCAGTATTCAAGAGATCCGTCATCAGCATTCAAGAGATCTAATTTAGAGCCAAACCTGCTCTATCTGGATGATTCAGCTGTATAAACTTTTGCTTGTATGGGAACAACAAAAATAACAGGAGTTATAAGCACAATATAGAATAAAAATTAAAAATCATAATTACAAAAAAGTTGAAACCACCCCTGCAAAATTTTACCTAAGCAGTTGAAAGTCCAATCTTTTTTTTTTTTTTTAAATAAGTGGTTTTGATTAATGCATAAAACATACTGTTCTTTTAGTTGAGATTAAGTATCAAAGGAAAGAGTAGGAACATAGTCTTTTGCTTAGGATAACAATTCTTTTCATGGCAGCTTTCAGGAGAATTTAAAAAGTTTTTGACTTACACAATTAGCTCAATACAAATGTGACAATTGTAAAAACATGGTTTTAGAAATAAACTAGCAAACAAACCAACCCCTTACTAATAAAGAGGTGGGAAATGGTAGTGTGCTAAACTGTGGAGTTATAGACTTGAATGCATAGTCTCCATGTATCCAGACTTGGAATATCAGAGTTGCACTCAAAGACCAATAAACCCTTAGAACGGAAGAAGGCTCAGTGGAGATGGGCAAGGGCAATTTTCCCTTGAAGCCCAGGGAATAATGCAGAGTGTGACTGACTACAGCTGTGGTAAAGAAGCCAATTTTATCTCAATACACAGAGGGTAGGTAGCCTTCATTTTAGATAAACAGCTATCAGCAGTTGAGTGTATCAACTGGTGATGGTGTAAACGTTTCTCCTTGAGTTCATTAAGAGTGTGAATGTCTCCGAGTTAGCCACACCAGTATGGGAGCAGTGGATACTTGGCCTAACTCAATATAGAGTACAAAAAGTGAACTACCAAAATAATTCTGAAGATAACAACATGTTTGAGCCAGCTTCAACCCATGTTGTTTTGGGACACCCAGCAATGTAATGGGAATCATACTGGTGTTTTGATTGAACTGTATATTTCAACTGCTATATATATTTTGTTAAGTGTAACTTACTTTTGTATTGTGTTATCCAAAATACTATCACTCTGCTAAATCAGAAATCTCATGTAGTATCAAGTATTTTTAAATAAGTAAATTTGATATTAAACATTATATTGTCCACATGTGGAATACCTGAGAGAACCTGGTCAGAAAGTATTGGACATAGAAGAAACAACAGACTTATGCCCATCTTTTATGCTATGGATATGAAAAAAATTCAGTGAGTACATCCACTTCAGTCCACCACAAATCCATGGGAAAGATGAAGAACAGGAGCTGTGGAAATCTGCTGTTTGCTGTGCCTCACTCTCTCATATTTCTATGTTCTTGGTTGGAATTGTTGTTAAAATAGCAGTTTACTTGGTAACATCAGTAGTATATCTTATAAACCTACTTCCTCAGAACCGTAAATGTTTTCTGTATTTTTTCAATGATTCCTGAAACACTTTAATTAAAGTACAACTGATAAGCTTAAGTCTACTGGGATGCACTCTGTCTGCACTGCCTGGTTCTGAGGAGCCAAGAAAGTGGTTGTTCCCCTCCAAGAGCAGCATTTTATTTGCTACCAAATTCTTCTTTAGGCATGTAAGCCAGCAAAAGTCAAGGATTTTCCTTTAAATAACGCACCCATTGGGCTCAATTCCTTTGTAAATGTTTTCAGTCACAGGTCAGATCTCTTCCCCCACTGAAAAAATTCTTGATGATCTCAACACTGGTGAACTTTATTATAGAAAGAAAATACCTAAATATCTGACCTAAAAATAAGGACTATTGAGTCACTTTTTCTTAGGAAAAAGTAAGAAAAGGACAGCACTAAATAAAGTGCTATTAATAGCCTCCTTGCAGCCTCTTCATATTGGTAGCACTTAAAAACGGGAAGCTTGATAATAGTATAAATATAATTCTTGAGGAATGTTGCTATAATTATACCCCTGAGGATAGGGGACAGGAGATGGAAAAATTATTTTTAAAAAAGTGAGTAAAAGGGCAAATTAAAGGTGATTGTTTCATTACATCCATAACCTCTATTCTTTAATTATTCTCATCACTTCAGAAGCAGGTCCTCAAGAAATTACACATATTATAATAATACTAATTATTTGAAACTCGCTCCAGAGGTGTCAGAAGTGGTAAAGTGAACACAATCTTCTTATCTTGAATTGCTATGCACAGGATCTCTTATCTACAAATTATAGTCAAAATAGTAATTTAGTTAAGACTCACTGTCACTCGTTTGGAAAATAAACATTAATAATGCATACGACAGAAAAATGTAATTTTAACATTTATACCATTTGCTCTCCTGTGGCAATTCCCACTGTATGCTAAGAAAGGATTTCAACAACTTTGTTAAAGTGTTGAAACGAGCATTCTGGGGTTATTACTATAACTTACAGAGTATATCAGAACAAATATGATAAATGTTTCTTTTGAAGGGATCTGGTTTTGGATGTGTCACTTGGGATCCTTATAGCCTCCTTTTGAAGAATTCTGATGCCAAGTGTTTTGCATGACCTCATGTTGCCCAACGAGAACTGCGCTATCAAAACACTCTTCTGAAAACTCAGGCCACACCAAGCAAGCTAGGGTCCCATAGGAAGCTTGTTAGGGACAGGGAAATAAAAATAAAGTAGGTGTGTCTATGTCAAAAATTGATGAAGGTAAAATGAAGTTAGGCTTAAAAAATCCTTATAAAAACAACTTCATCTTCAGATTTGTCAAACGTCTAAACTTTCTACTTAGTTTTAAGGCAAGCAGCTGGTAAATTGTTTTGAAAATGAGCGCACTTGAATTATTTGCTTTGAAATTGTCTAAGAGCCTAACCCTAGGTAAGGAACCTGGGTGTCCCATATTCCTAACCACTTCTTAGCCACTTTCCTTAATGCATTGCAGTGAAATACATTTTGGCATGTTTCATTCACATCCTCTATTTTAGCTCACACTGCTAAAGCTGCAGGTTATCTGTGCTCCACCACTAAAATTCAGTGTGACCCCAGATAAATTTCTCATTCTTACATCAGAACGTGGTGCCCCCAACAGGTTCTTTGCTATTCTCAAGCCTCTTGACATTTGTCTGTTGCCGAGCTGGCTGGGCACAACCTCACACAATAGACAGATGCCTCAGTGACTTCACCCAGGAGACAGACAGCAAACTTCCTAGGGCTTTTTGCAGCTTGGCAAATGTCACAGCACACTGAGTTGTCTCAGGTGGGAAGAGCCGCAAGCTATAGGAAAGGTCAGGAGGCAACGATGCTGGATGTACTGCCAATAGCAGTAAAGAATCGTTTAAAAATTCATCCTCACTTTTTTTCATATGTTAAAAAATTAGATTTTCTTTTTTAATCATTCTTTAATATAAACCAATGTTATTTTCCTAACATACCACTGCAGACAGTTTCAGAATTCTAAATTAATTTCTGACTGATCTTTACTAGATTTGCAACTTACAAAAACCTATGATCTGAAGCCTGATTTATAACTCACTGACACATAGCAAATGGGAGAGTAGAAGATGCTGTTTGAACATGAAAGCACAGTGCAAAAGGAGCCTCTTCAGACACCAATAGAGAAGTTAGAACAAACAATATGCTCAATCATACAAAAAGTCTGCCATTATCTAGCATTCCAGAGATTAAAGCAGGTAAAAAGGTGACAACTCTTAAAACATTACTCACTGCAATAATGTACAAGTTGAGGAGCAAAATTATACCACTTTATCAAGGCCAAAAAAGACACCTAAAATAAAATAACTACGATTCAAAGTTCAGGGCTTCAGTGGCTACAAGGTATATACACAATCCCCTAGAACAAGCTGGATCCCACAAACAAGGAAGTAGAGAACACTGTATCAACTGAAAGAGGAATATTGGAAAGTAACTCTTACACAAATGGCAGCAATTTATTCCAAGATGCTTTTGATCAAGGAGACATATCTACCATGTCTGAAAATTAATTGACTGCAAGCCAAGTAAAATGCATGAGAGGTGTAATTTGGGGGAGTTTTTTGCAGTCCTGCCATAGATTTTGGGAATTATAATTCAAGTTTGAAGTAAAATACTCACACATCGTTCTTTTTATATTAATGTATATGCATTTTATAAATTTATTTTGCATTATACTATGAAGAAGGAAAAAGTATCATTATCCTACAGATATTCTAAGGGTATTTTAATAAGCACTTATAAGAAGTACTCTGAAATTCAAGTGATTATTCAAAAATAGCCTCTCAAAGGCAATGTTCTGCTGAAACACTATTAATTAATTATTAATTAAATTTAAAACTATTGTTATTAATGTCACATGCCAGCTTCTGGACTTTTTCTCACCAGAGGCATATCTTACTGTGAACTATGCCTGATTATGAAGTAAAAAAAAAAAAAAAAAAAAGGAATTATTTATTTATCAAAAATATATTAAAATATGACTTCTACAAAAAACACACGTGACATGCCATGGTAAAGAGGCGTACTCTGGCCTTAATCTCTCTAATGGAACTCCATACAAAGAAATAATTGTTGTTTATTTTCTACTATTCTGGCTATTTTTCATTTACAGCCTAATTTTAAGTGACTATGACTGTATTAAAAGCTCTTTTGCATCAGTCTTCTAAAAAAAAAAAACAGACAGCACTGTCACCCTTACTTGTCTACGCTGTTTTGCTTTTGTCTACAGTAAGGTATCACGACTCGGTACACGGCACCTACTTTCAAATCAGGTGTTTAAGCACATACGTATCTGGAAGTCCCTGCTTCTGGGACTTAAAGTTAAGCAAATACTTATGGAAATGAAGCTTTACTTTCATCCATTCTATAACATTTCATTTTCGAAGAGGCATTTCTAAGTTATATTCTCACTGGACATAGGGCATTCTTCATATTTCTTGGAGTGAGGTAATGTATCAATAATCAAAACTTATGTTGCCACCAAGTTAAATAAAAAAATTATGGTAGTAGAAACACTTTTTAAATTTCCTCCTTCAGGTAAGTGCTTAACACTTCTCAATAGCAATGCATGAAATATTTCACATGCACGCATGCAACAACTTAGAATTACTGGTTTTGGCTGCTTATGAAAGCTTTAGTTATGTTTCTTATACTACTGGAGCACAGAAGTAAGAAAAGATGGAAAATCAGGCTAAATAATAAATACCCTGTATTAATCTATAAGCAAACAGTTGAAGTCAGCAGTACTACCACGCTGATTGGGAAAATGATTATCAGCTCTCCAGATAAGCCAGAAGGTCACCCAGAACTGCAGCATTTAAATTTCACATGCCCTTCAGGAGTTCTCCTACCCAGAAAGATAAACCTCATTGAGTTAGTGCTTGCTTTTGGTAAGAAAAAACAAGTAAACAAACAATACTCCCCATGGGAGTGAGTGAAAAATAAGGCTCCAGAGCCTGTAGCTCTGAATGACTTTTCATGCTCTGTTTGTTCTTTGCTTTATGAGGCATTAACCTTTAAGTACAACAGTGACCTTAAAATGCTTAATCTGGATCATTGGCTGCTATGGGTTCATGAAATCCTTACCTTCTTCTTAAACCCCGAATCCTACGCCAACTTGTTATTTCCTTTCCTCTCAGAGACAGAGATGGAAGGACAACGTACAACCTTTTGGCAAACACTGCAAAGGAGATTTACTGGCCCCTCAATTCATATAGCTTATCTTTTGGGACGTATCTGAGATAGGCTCTGTACCAATGATTTTCTCTTTTCCTGCAAAGATCCCTGCCTTTGTGCTCTGTCAGTGATCTAAGGTTCATGCAGGAAGCGCTCAATGCTCTGCCACTTAGGAAAATCAGATAATCTACTGATCGGATAGTCCATTGATCCACAAACTGTGTCATAAGACGTAGGCGAGGAAAGCAGTCCTTTCCTACAGCTGTTGACTGCTTTGTCTCCTTTAACTTTCATGGAGTTTTGATTGATAGTCTTTGCTCGGGTAGGCAGGAATGTGAACTCAATAAGGAGTGGAAAATTCAATGGCAGTTCAAACGAACCCTTCAACTTGTTTGCTCCTACTGACTCAAATAAACCGCTTTTTGTGGAAGACGTGCCTTGGAAGCATACTGTGAGACTCACACCAACACACTTTCTTTTCTCTGGAGAGTCCCAGGTATCTTGATATTTACCATTAATACAGCAGTACGGGAGTGTCTGAGTACACCCCCTTGATTAAAAGTTGCCTGTACAAAAATGAAAGTAAAAATTTGCTGGCACTTGTAAAATCACATTCAAACCACAAACAAGACACTGCTCAAGACTGCTCCAGTTTAATATTTGAAAGATTATAAATTATTCAAAACATCTATTTTTACCTAAGATGTGCCCTTCAAGTTTCTATTTAAAATCTATTTTTAATGGAGATTAATTCCTTTATTTCCTGCCATTTTTTTCTTATTATGTCCTTGAAATTCTGCTTTTAGCTAGCATGGATTCAAGAGTTTGATCACCAAAATCCTTGCTAAGCAAGAGTCAGTGACTAGCTGCATAGCAGTAAGTGTATTTCGGGGTAGCATTGTTTCATATTTTCAGAGAACTGAGTCACCGAACAACGTAGGGTGGAATCAAGGAACCTTGGGATGACATCTCGCCCAACTCCTCACTCAAATCAGGGACAATTTTGGTTAGGTTACTAATGCGTCCAGCTTTTTGAAATGCAACATGTGATCCAGAACTGAGCACTTTAAAAAATGGGCAGTACATTTCTAATAATTGGATATAATTTTTAATGAAAACATTCCTGGTTTACCTGCAGTGTTTAGCATTAACATATGTACGCTGTGAAACACAGGGCAGATGGAAAACCTGTGACGGAAGATTAAACTCAAAGAGAAAGCTTTTAGTTATGTTAAAAGATGGAGAATATGTTCAAAAGCCTTACAAGTGGATACGTATACAGTGGCAGGCACACTGTAGAGAAGACGTCTTTTAATCTTACCTCCACTGTTTTGCCAACTAGAAAACTTCCACAATCCAGATGCCAATTGAGGCAAAACTAATTTTACAAAAGACTGTGAGTAGAGAAAAATATGCCTATTGTGATTATGCCATAATATCAGTGAAACTTCCTATGTTTTCAGTTGTTAGATAACAGTTTATATCTGCAGAATAGAGCACATGCTGTGTTTCCAGCAGCCTGAACAACCCAGCTCTCCCCTACCTTATTTTCCTTCTATGCAAGACTCAAGATTCACAAATGGGAAGGAAATTATTTATGGAATGTCCTATCAGCTTACACCCAACAGAATACAAAAAATTAATTAAATCACATTTTTCTTGGTAACTACAATACTTGTTATTGTTATTAAATAGAGCTTTTATCTACTTTACCAGAAAATGTGAGACTTAAAGTGATTCCTCAATTTCCAGATCTTTATTCCTATTATCAAGAAGGAAGAGGCTGTAAGAGATTATTTGCCTCTCTCTAGTTCTACCACATTGACTCTTAGAAAACAAAGACAGTGTATTGGCACCACTGGTGAATGGAAATGTATGAAAACTTGCTTTGTTGCATGTTTTTTCTCATGGTCGCACACATCTTTCTCGCACGCATACTAGGCCCAAAAATGATTTTAAGTCAACTTAGTTGTCTATTAACGTTGCTGGCCGGAACAGAAAGAAGTGTTGTCCCTCTTTGCTGTATTATTGAACTTTTTTTTTTTTCCCAAGATCTGAAACTTCCAATCGGGAAGCAGAACTGAATAAAAAAGCTCTCTCAAAAATGTCCAGAATTATTTTCTGTAACAATAGAAAACAATATCCTAAAATAAGCAAAAAAAGCCCTTTGAACAACATAGTTACCAGCTACATCCCTCTAAACGTCTCAAAAAGACAAGTTTAAATATCCTCATTTTATTATAAATCTTGTGTTTAGTTTATGCCAGTACCTCTCTCTCTCTTATTGAACACAAGGAAGACAATGAACTTACATCAAAACATAATTAAATGATCAAAAGCAAAATTCACGATGATTTACTCATAGAGAACTATCACTTGCATGAACATCAAAAGTTTCCAACTTACATTTTCTTCCTCTACAGGACTTTCTTGTTAATCCTAATTTAGTAGAACAAGCAATTATCCAATTATCTTCACATTTAAATTACCTAAATGTCCAGGTTATAATTGCATTCATTAGTTACTGAAATTGCACCTGCAAATGCTATATCACAAATATGGCTATGAAACATTTATGTTGTTTTTCCGTAATGGATATTTAATAATTTAATTTCATTATTAATACTTCCTAGTATGTTGTAAGCAGCTTTGTAAAAATACTTATTGCTAGAGGGAGTCATTTTATTTGTGAAGGAAACCAACCAAGGGAAACATCATTAGGGTTTTTTTTTTTTCTCTCTTTAGTCAATGACAAAGGTAATAGTATGGCAAGTTGATTCTTGCCAATGGGCTGCTACGGTTCCATGTGGCAACTGCACGAACAGTATGAACAACTGGCACTAACTGCCTTAAAATTAAATTTTGTGGTGAGTTTCAATGTTTGTTCTCGGTACAGAATGTGTCTTTTATTCTTTCTTACCAAAAGCTGTCTACTTCATTTGGACAAGACGTATTTAGAGTTTGAAGCCATTATGTTACTACTACTACTACCCTCCTCCCGGGAGAATTTAGGTAAGGAAACAAACTGGATTAAAAAATAAATAAATTGTCACATTAAAACCAAGTCACTAGATATGCCTATGTAGCATGTATAAAAACTTATTCAAAATCCAAAACTCTCATTGAACTGGGTTTAGTGGTTGGATTTTTGTTTTGTTTTGGGTTTGGGTTTTTTGTTTGGTTTTTTTTGTTGTTGTTTTGTTTTGTACAAAACTCACCAAACTATTTCTCAAGGTAAATTAGCAAAATATCTGTATCTAGGTATGAAGATAAGCTACATGGGAATTACATGATTTTGCAGGTACGTTACATTGAAAATTTCCCAGACAAAATTTAATAGTAGGGGACAATGATTAAAAAATAGACTACAAATAAAAGAAAGTAACCTCTTCCCCAAAGTAAAAATTGTCTTCTGAGTCCAGATTTAAAAATATGAACAGCCAACAGTTTTTGCAAATTCCACAGCACAAGCCTAGGCACTAATATAAACATATGCTCCTTACTGAGACACCACTCCCCAGCTGACTGACTTCCCCGCTTCTCGTTGCCACTGCACAGAAACAACAACTGTCTAACAACAAAACAAAAAAAATAGACAACTAGTGAAAAAGAACTGACAACCCCTCTGCTGTTTGAGATGCATGATATTTTTCAAAAGCTTTTCGTTATGCTGTGCGGATCACATCTGGAATTGAACTGCTATGAGGATTGACACCGATGCCCTACTTAATTACATAGTGGTCCGCAGCATCTTGAAATGTCTACTTTCCAAAACTCAGATGGACGTTTAAAGCCTATTTTTTCTCTTATACACAGTGTTTCAAGATGAAGTGGCTGCCTGCTACAATTATCTAAAGGCCCTAACTGTACAGATCACGGATCAGAGAAGGCCCAGATTGAACTCGGCCCTAGCTGATTGACTGACTGTTTCATTTCTATAGAGGAAATGGGAATACGATTGCACATTGGCTGTTGCAATTAAACTGGCTCCACTGTCATAATAACTTCTAGGAAGCGCAGTTCATCTCAGTCATTCTGGAGTCTTTAGAGCTTGCAGAGGGTCAAGGAAAACATGTCTGTACTCAGGCAGGTTTTCAAATGTGTTTAAAATCATGATTGTTTAATCTCAACCTCCATCATGCCCACTGTATTTTTACTTCAAACCTTTTGGGTTGTTTTACTCCCCCACCATGTCCAATTCTTCACATGTGAAAAAAAAAAATCATTCCAAGATTTTATCCCCAGTTTAGTGTTCACAGATTAAGAGAACGGATAGTCAAAAATGTGGTACTGGGAGTCTGGTAACAAAACACTTTCCAAGAAGACGAGTATATTTATCAAAAAACTCTAGAGCTTCACTCATAGTGTTCTTCATGGGACAGTTACTCCTGACTTACTCCCATAAAAACAGAAGACAGATGAAGTATTGTAGAACCTTATCTAGCCTTCCATAAGGCTCTAGCCTATCGCACAGTAGAACACTAGCAAGAAAAATGTGCACTGCTGAGACACAGTGAAAATTCATCTGTACTACTAACTTCAAGCATTGCCCAAGAACATTTCCTGGTACTATAATATGATCATCTAGATCTTTCCAGGTAGCACTTGAAACAATCAATTCCTAACATACACAATCAATTCCTAACACACTTTGGCAGCTGGAACAGTTCAGATGCCATTAGCAAGAAGCTGTTTACAAGCAGCCTTCCTGATTTGAAGGCTAAGACAGTTTACCAGCAAAGATGAGGGCTGTTTTATGTCAGAAGGCACCAGTGCCAGGCAATCTGTCTAGGTGTTTGGTATATCAGTGAAAGTGTGCCCTCAGAGGACTTCTTTCTTTGGGTTGCTTTTGGAATACAATAGCAAGCGACCTGGTTTCTGTGTGCTTCTCTGTACCATAAGCTACAGAAGTTCTGTGTAAGTAAAAGAACAGTCTAAAATGTTTATTTGATCATTCAAAAAATGAAAAAAATATCACTCATGGCAAACTTTTAACCCTTAGATTTTTAACAAAGTAATTGACACATGGCATATCTGTAGACATGCCTACTCTAAGTGTAGTCCACTTACTGTTGACTTAGGGTAAGTCTAAAATGTGTGTGTACCATCATGCAACATCATGAAATAACGTATCTCTCTGAATAAGCTGATAAATTCTTATGGCACGATGCACTGCTGTGCAGAAGCCAGGTCTCGTGCCATAGTAGCAGGCAGGATAGTTGCACTTGCACTGTTTGGCCAGGTCCCTCAATGGGACTGAACTGGTCTGGCCACTGTGGTGAAGCAACAAGGCCATATATCCCCAATCCACAAAGTGGGTTGTACCTCCTCACATTAGTATTGCAGTAAAAACAATGGGAGGCTGCAGCTCAGTTTAGCAGTTGCAGCACTTCAGTAGCTGCAGTTCAGCACTTCCAGGCAGGAACAGGATAGCGGTGAACAGGTGATGGCACCAGACTTTCAGTAAAGCATGTGCTTTATGCTACTGTAGTGTTTCTATTTTGGAGCTAGATTTTTTTTCTCACTAAAAGATTTTTATTCACCATACTGCACTGAGCAGTCTAGTCAAATTCTACAACTTGTTGTAGCTCTTACTAAGCTTAGCGAGAAATCAATAAGAAACAGAAAAATATCAGTAGCAAGCCCCTGAGGTAAGAAGCCCACTCCACCCTGTACACTCCCCCACAAAACAAACAAAAAAACCCACCAAAACAACAACAACAAAAATGCAAAGCTCACAAAACTTCAAAGGGGATGTGAATGGCTGGGAAAGAAATACACACCTGGTTACCTCTATCTAATCTGGAATTGTTTATTCTCAAAACAAAACCTAGTATTCAAGGCAATGAAACCCTTCTTAGCATTATGAACAAATTTCAGGAGACTGTGGCTAGTATCCAAATTAAAGAAACTAAGTAACTGCAGCAAGGTGGCCAGCTTTCTCAGGTAGGACTGGTTTGTAAAAGGAATAAATCTCAGCTCCAGCAAGTTTATGAATGTGTTTTATTGTAATAACTGCACAGGCTTATGCCTAAGAAAGATTCGGAAATTCCTAGGAAATGTAATGACAAACACAGATAAATCTGAACTTGCATTTCACTGAATTTCGAGGCGTCTCTGTCACCTGCTGGTATGTGGTATTCTGTCAGTGTAACATGCCTCAAAGTGTCAAAAGAAGATAACACATTTTTGGCTATAAGCCTGACCTCATATCCAAGTGTGATAAGAACCTCAAAACATAACGATTTCTTGCTGAGCATGAAAACGGTGAGGTCATTAGGAAGTGTTATGAGAAGTTACGAAAAATGTGATTCTCTTGTTTGCAAAAATAAATTTCTGGCAGAGTAACATGAGATGCCCACTGAAACATGAGAGTGGCTGCTTCAGCACTGACGGTTCCTGAGCATTTGCTTCCAGGCCTGCATGGAGCCAGCCCAGTGGGAACCAAGTACCTACTCTCTCTTCCTCACCTTCCCAAAGCTGCCGCATACTACCATGGTCTATCTTAAAGATGATGTAATTTTAAAGGTGAGAGTTAAGGAAGATACAAGTGCAGACAATTTTGAGAACTAAAAGAATCCTTATTTCACACATGACATGTTGCCTGACACAGGAATGCTCACACTGATGAAGAGACTGCAGTTCCTACTAAAACATGATGAAACTAAAAGTTTATCTCTGAAAACAGACTGAATACAAAACAGAGTTCAAAACTGAAACACTCCTGATGTGCAGAACATTTCACTGCAAGAACAAAGATGGCTAAAACTCAGCTGTATATGCACTGAGAGTATGTATATGCATATGTATGTCCTAAAGATATTACTAAGGCCAATTCATAACGATGCTTAGCATTTGAAAATAGTACAGTGGCTAAAAACCTTGCTGAAATTTGAGGGCTGTCTTCCTTCTTCAATGAAGTTTTCGAAAGAAACTACTATATTTTGCTGCAAACTGAAACAGCAGCCAGAGGCGCAGGCAGTTCATCTTACCCCATGCCTTCCTGTAACAAAAAAAAAAAACAACCCAAAGACCCCCTGAAAAGGTAATAGACAATCCTGTGAAAATGTGAGCTTGCTTGTGGTCACAAAAAAGCAACTCAATAGTTAGCAGTAAGTGGGAAAGAAACAGGCAAGACAGAAAATTCTCTTTTCTCAGTACATAAATAAATAGGGCACTCATATCAGTAACGTCATATCCAGTTTTGTCCTGAACCTCATCCTGCCCCAATATCTCGAAAGAAGGTGGCAAAACTGCAAAGGCATTGGACAGTGACAGGATGATAAGAAGTAGAGAACAATTTCCTGGAGGTAAATGCCTACATAGCCTGGGGTTCTTCAGCCTCAAAATGAGATAAGTGAGAGTACGTAAAATGAAGGTATACAAAAGTCATGGGTAGTGGAAAGGGTTAATTAAGTACCAGTAATTTATTAAAATAACATCCTGCTTCTTATCATACAAAAGCTAACATATTAGGTAGCAGGTTCAACACACACACATACGCGAAGATTAATTTCCCTGTATAGCAAAACATGAAATTATGCAGCTTACTGCCACAAGTTGTTCTGGATTCCAAAAGTTGTAATAAATTCAAAAGGCGCTTATTACAAATTGAAAGAAGAAAAATCCATCAAGGGACATTAAGCCCAAAGATACAACTTGTGGCTCAGCATGTGAGTCTACTCCAAATTGCTTAAAACCAGCATTAAAACTCACTCCATGACATCCCAGTTCTTGAAAACATCTGCTATTCAACGCCTCCATATCCAAATCCTGAAAAATTTCTAATCAGGTTTTTCGTGTCCATGTCAGCTGAAACATCTATTCATCTCATTTATGTTCTCTAAAACACTTCACTCAAAAGACAAATGGTGGAGACTTTCTGAAATGCATGAGGTTCCGGAGGCAGTTACAAGGTCCTGTTTCAATATGTGTTATTTACAGTCAATCAAGTATGTCAAGAGGACTCCAGAGAAATCTCCAGCAAGTACTAATGGCTGGGACAGAGTCTTGTAACACAGGAGATCTCATCTTCAGTTCGGCTCCAAGCTAGGCATGCAAAGAGAAGGAGCATGAAACCAGATTTCACAACTGATGGCTGTAACCAAGTAGCAGATATTTCAGTTGGTTTTCCTCTTATTTACTGAGAAAAAAAAAAAAATTTGCTCGTGAGATGCCTACCTTCACTGGAGCTGGGAAACGTAGGCAAAGGAAGTATTTTTCCACCACCTTTCTTGTCTGCTGACTGCCTTGGCTTAGCTACTGGCTTCATACTCACCTTGCTTTATCTCTGAATTCTGTTCTTAAAAGCCATATGCAAACTCGGCCTTTGGGAATAACAAACTGCAGGGGTAATTTTCTTATAGGAAGGCATCCATTTTAGAGTAAATTCAGAGACTCTGACTGCAATAACCATTATCTGTAATGTTTCTTTGTTTTCTGGTCCTGCCATATTTACGTAACACAGCAAAACTTCACAAGCACTAATACTCAAACTGTCTTTTCTGCCCTACTCATTTTTTTCTTCCCACTTTAGATGTATGAAGAACACAGGACTTTTCTCGATTGGCAAAAAAGAGTGGCAAAGACTAACTGAGGATTGTTGCAAAATGACTTTGACAACATCTTCCCTGTCTCTAGCATGCTATACAATTGCTATAACGACATTATTGGCATAGCACGACTCTGCTTATTTAGCAATGACTAAGGATGAGCCATGTCAGAAAAATGAATTATCTTGCTTCTATAAAAGTTGTGCATATTTTAAGATGGATTCATTCTCTTGGCAAGACAATGTGGCAAGGGCTGCAGCATGGTTGCTACTGGAGTCTGTTATATTTGAGCTGAAACTCCAAAATTCCAGCAAGTCCCAGGCAGGAAAAAGCCCAGGGTGAAATTCTGACCCAAATCAAATCATTGGCAATATTCCCACTGTCTGCTTTAGTGCCAGAATTCCACTCCACAAGTCAATATCATCTGGTCAGGGTTTGCTGGCATCTGTGCTATGGTCTCACTAGAGCCTTTAGTAGAACTCCCTCCAATCACTATGATCAGCTCTTACTTTGTAGTTTAAGGCAGATTGCAAGAATTGTAAATGGTCATAAAATGATAAAAAATCTCTTTTCTAGGAGATTGATCCTATAGAAAGACATCAAATGGGAACACTTGCTTTGGGGTTGCTTTTACCTTTTGTGTAAGTAAATTAAAAACCACTAGGAGTGTCATTCTGATACATTTCAGAACTTCAGGGACCTGTGATATAACTAGCCTGTAAATACTTGCTATTTTTTAAAAATAAAATCCCACAACAACAGTGGCCATACAACGATAAAAACTGACAGTTTTAGGTATGCAGTCATTGCCCAAAATACCAAGACAAAGCACTTTTGATGGAGCTTGAGAGGAGCTGATACTGCAGGAAAGATGTATCTTGAATCCAAACAAAAAGATGTTCAAAAAAGACCACCAAAATTCCATTTTTCTTAGCCAATGTTAAAATAAGGACATTATATTTTGTGCACAACTTAACCCATGCAGAGTTAGGAAGTGCTTGTCAGGATGTATTTCTAATGTCCAATGGACAGTTCACAGATGAAGTATGTATGAAAGATCCTGGATTCTGCTGTGGAGCTTTTTCACATGAGCAGAAAAACAATCAGTGAAGCCCCAGGATGATGTTGATCAGGGTCAGAAGCCCACCTGACCTTTAAGAATTGTATATTTCAAGGATATTTGACTGGTTCGTTTTAGGATACTTCTCCTACAGGCTTTGTTTCATGAACTGTAAGCTTGGCTGCCTTGCCTCAAAGCTTGTGAACCTCAGGCGATTCCCATCTAACGTGCTACTGAGGAGAAACTGACAGAGGAGGGATTAACACATAGAAAAATGTGTGCACTTTGTCATTTGTGTTAACGCACAGACCTTAATTCCAACATTATGCCACTTCGATACTGAACAATTAAATAGTCATAATTTGTGATTCCTGTGCAAAATTCCCTTCTTGCAAATATGTATGTACAGCTTGACATGCAGACCTGCCTGCAAAAGATGTGGCCCGGTGGAAGACCTCCTGCAGCAGGAAGGTGCATCAGGGAGGCCAAAAAGGAGTTAGATAGCTGGTTCCAAGCGCAGTCTGCAGTGGATCCACAGCCCATGGCCAAACCACCAAAAACTCCCCCACCGGCACACACAGAAGGGAGGGGAGCCAATAATGCAAAAGAATGGAAGCTTGCAACAGCAAGGGGATGGAGGAGGAAGCGACTTCCCCCAAAAACTGAGGTGCACTTGCAGAATCGCTTGGAAAATAAGGAGGTGACTGGTGACAGCCAACATGGCTTCACTAAAGGCAAAAATTTGGTGGCCTTCTATGATGGAGTTACAGGGTTGGTGGATAAGGGTACAGCAACTGAAATCATCTACCTGGACTTGTGCAGAGCATTTGACACTGTCCCGCATGACATCCTTGCCTTTAAATTAGAGAGACATGTATTTGACAGATGGACCACATGGATAAGGAATGGCTGGATGGTGGCAATCAAAGAGTTGTGGTCAAGGGCTCGATGTCCAAGTGGAGACCAGTGACAAGTGCTGTTCCTCAGGGGTTGGTATGGGCACTGGTGCTGTTTAACATCTTTGTTGGCAACATGGACAGTGGGATTGAGTGCATCCTCAGCAAGTTAGCCAATGACACCAGGCTGTGTGGAGCAGTCAACGCAGTGGAGGGAAGGGAAGCCATCCAGAGGGATCTGGACAGGCTTGAGAGAAAGCCAACCATATCCTGGGCTGCATCAAAAGAAGCGTGACCAGCAGGTCAAGGGAGGCCATTCTTGTCCTCTCTTCTGCTCTCGTGAGACCCCACCTGGAGTACTGCGTGCAGCTCTGGGCTCTCCAACATGGTCCTGTTGGAGCAAGTCCAGAGAAGGGCCACAAAGATGATCAGAGGGCTGGAACACCTTATGAAGCCAGGCTGAGAGAGTTGGGGTTCTTCAGCCTGAAGAAGAGAAGGCTCTGGGGAGACCCTACACAGGCTTCCAGTACCTAAAGGGGGCCTATAGAGGGACAGGGAAATCACTCACCAGTTACTGTCATGTGCAAAATAGACTGTGAAAGGAATTAAATTTATTGTCAATTAGTAACACAGTGAGATAGCGAGAAATAAAATCAAAACTACAAACACCTCCCTCCCTTTTTCTTCCCAGGCTCTTCTACATTATCCTCCCCTGAGCAGTGTAGGGGGTTGGGGAATGGGGGGCTACAGTCCACAGATAGCACAGAGGCGCTACCTACATCACTGATGGGCTCAGCTTTGGCCAGTGGCAGATACGTTTTGGAGCCAGCAGAAACTGGCTCCGTCCAACACAGGGGCAGGTCCTGGTGTCTTCTCACAGAAGCCTCCCCTGCTAAGCCCCTCCCCACAACTAAAACCTTGCCGGATAAACCCAATACAGTAGCTTATGTAATTTGAATGCAAGTATCAAAACAACTAAACAGCAACACTTTTGATTCAGTTTTCTCACTACTAATGTTTTAGAAAGTGCCTCTGTGGTGGTCTGCAATTTGTATTTCTTCACCTATTATGCTACCATTAAAGATTGTATCCATTATCCCACCACATCTAACTCGGGGTCTTAGAATACTGTCACCCTTTCAGATGGACGTAAGTGCTCATTTATGCAAAAATTTAATGAAACTCATTTGTTTAGATTCTCATTTTACATTCTTGTGTCAACTCTCATAAGATTGGTTTGTCCAGGATTTTACTACACACTGTGAAGTAAGGTGGAAATGAAGGTCCCAGATTTCCTTGGTTCCTCTTGATCTGGAAGTTTACAATATATTTATAATAAGAATGTGGCTTGTTATTTCATAGCCTTATTTATTTTTTAGATTCCATATTCTGCCGAGTATTTTCTGATTTACTTGAAACCGTTTATTCAATAAGGCAGTATTTTTCTTTTTTTTTTTTCAGCCTTGCTGTATTTTTATTTACAGCTGATCTTCTATTCATTTTCATGATGCATAAGATGCACTAACGATTTGTTCTGTGAATTTTTATTTTAGTTCTGCACTGTTTATTTCATTCAAAGCACAGTTATATCATATTCAAATACTCTCAAAGAGGTACATAAAGTGTTTACACCTAAACAGAAGGATATGACTTTCAGAAAGAGTGATTATCCACATAACTGACTGCCTGAGACTTGAGCTGTGTGTTCAGATTTCAGCTTTGCTTCGTTCTAGAACATGTTTTTAGCATGTTTTGTGTAACGTCTGTCAGCTTGAAAACTGTTCTCTTTCTATCCTTCTATCCACAGTGATTTTATACTGGCTAAGGAATTCTAAGGAATCCAGTGTTATTCTACAAAAAAAAAAAAAAAAAAATCCACCACAATGCAATAAAAGATTCCAGATATTTTTGAAGATTCCTAAATATCTGAGAGTGTAAAGAAGATGGAGCCAGGCTCTTTTCAGCAGTGCCCAGGACCAGACGCAATGGGTACAAACTAAAACACTGGAGGTTTCCTCTATATATCAGGAAACACTTTTTAACTGTGAGGGTGACTGAGCACCGGCACAGGTTGGCCACAGAGATATTCAAAAGCTGTCTGGACATGGTCCTGGGCAACCAGCTCTAGGCGGCCCTGCTTGAGCAGATGGTTGGACTGAATGTCCTCCAGAGATCCCTTCCAAACTCAACCCTTCTGTGATTCTGTCACATCATATACTGTAGAAATCTACACATCACTGTAAGTGGCTGTTGCCTAAATAGATTTGTGATTGCCCTTTAATTAATTGAATTAATTATGGCCTTTGACTTGTTCATTTATTTTTCGCTTGGTAATTTCCCTCTTCATATTATCACTTCTGTATCCTAACAGTGTTAGCAAGATTACATTCAAATCTTATAGCTGTGCGGGCATGCATGCCCATTTAAAATAAACTGATCAAAAATATCATGTTGTTGATAGATAATATCTCTCATACATACAGTAATACACTTTTGGAATCTTTATAGTATTTTTTTTTTAGCTTTGGCAAATGCTTTAAAACTGTACACAACTCCCAATAGAAAATTCACAATATTCCCTTTCCCAGGATTTTCTATGGCTAAAAGAAACTGGAAAATGAGTGAGATAGATAGACAGATAGATAGACAGACAGACAGATAAAAAAATTGGGTGTGCTAGTATATTGGATGCTTAAGACAGTCATACTGCCCTCCAGAGCCTAGATGGCTATCAAATGCTGTCCAATCTCTTGCTAAATACAACTATTTATTAATTGAATGTATAGAGATTACACTCAACAAATGTTTCATTACTGTTTCATTTGCATCTAGTATTTTAAATCTTAGGGGCCTGTACTGTACCTTCTGACACCATATAAATGGGGCACTGATAAGGGTTTTTATCAAATACACCCTGTAGAGGGCTGCTATCACCTAAGAAGGGTGGTGAATATACATCAGTGTGCAACTGGAGTTGCAAGGAGCCCAGCAACCTTTGTAGCATGCTGGGTCCAAGTTTCCTTTCCGTTTACAGCAATAAAAATCAGACGGAAGAACACAGCGCGGCTTTTAGGTTATTCTTCCAGCTGGGGCAAACAACAATACAAGAAGCAAGACCAGGGAGTTTCAGGCCTTGCGGAATCCCTCCTGTGATCAAGAATAACTGTGAACTGAAGTAGTTTCTAAAATTTGGGTAAAATTCTCAGTGCCTTTAAGGATTAAACCCAGAATATACTGGCTGACAAACTCACATATGTATTTTTAAAATTCCCTCTTGAGATAGATGCATTTAATAGAAAATGAAAAACCCAAAAGTTTTAAACTTATTTGCCTATTTAGTATTTTCTCCAGTTAAGCAACCACTTGATGATGATGATGATACTTGCCTTCAGAGACTTATTCAGCTCTTCTTAAATGAAAAAGAATTAGTTAAAGTCCATATATTTTGTCTAAGGAGATCTTTCGAATTTACAGAAGACAACCGTCCAACATGTAATCTGTTTTGAATGAAAAATACCAGATTTCACAAACATGCTTGAGCCCTTGTATATAAAAAGAATGCCATGCAAATGGTTGAAAATGGATATAAGATCCCAAGGTTTCATGCCAGATCCATTGCACAGGATGAGTAAAGGGAGGAAGTGCATTGGGAAAGTTAAAAAAATATGGCACCATTAGTGGACTGTAGTGCAGCAATATAAACAAAAATGGAAGTATGCAAATAAAAAAAGTACGTGTTATAAACACAGACACTTAAGAATCTTAATTTGTGCACAGACAATGGAAGTGTAAAGGATGAAGATGCCTCAGCTAAAGCATGGGAAGCAGAAACCGGGAAGATGAGGTGTCTTCATTAGAACATGAACATGCCTTTCAGAACACGCAGGTCTCCTGTCCTCCATGACCCTTGACTCCTCTGTGATGCAGTGTCAAGAAAGCCTGCAGCCTGTCTTCTAATGCATACTTTGCACAGAAGCAGCTAATCCTGAAGATCCTGTGCATTATTTCCCTTAGCAAATGCACAGAACATTTTAGGTTTACTCAGTTGAAATAAATACTAGTGTTGATACAGAAAATAAGAAAGTGCAAAGGAAAAGCTAAATAAGCACAAATATGCCTGCATAACTAACAAGGAAGATGTCTTGGGACTAGTACTTAGCACGCATATTTTGGTGCAGAAATACTACTGAAACAGATAGCTTAAAATGATCTTCTGATCTGTGGAACAGCTGTATGAAAAGCATTGAAGGCAGGTTTCCCTAGAATGCCCAAATCTGTGACTATGCTTGGTCGTGACCATTTTCTTCATGAAAACCTTGTACTTTTCAGGATGGGGAGTAGTTTCAATAAGTAGCAAGTAGCATGTCCACCAAGTATTTTCAATGTATTTACTGATTTGTGTACCTTACACAAACATTGTACACAAATTCCTGCTTTGTTGTTTCCATAGTCTCTCTGTGCTGCCATTATGCTCTTTCTTACTTCACAACTTCACATCTTTGTTTACTTGTATGTGTAAGGTCTTGGGGTTTATTTTATTTTATTTTTCTCTTAAAGAATATTGCACTTAAATATCTAACCATTTTAATTTTCTAGTGTTAGGAACTCCCCAGTATCATCCATAACAAAACGGTGAATTCCTTGTCTTAAGAGTAAATAGGTAAAAGAAATAATTCCTCAAAATAACAAAATCTAATAATTAACATCAAGCCATTTTGCTTTTAAATTACTACTTTTGGGGCTCTTTTTGTTGCCTAATATTCCCCTATCAGTATCTAAGACTTATTCTTAACTGGTGTATTTCATCATTAATAGTAATATTGTATTACAACTTCTCTACATTCGGCTTATTCACAAAATATATTAGTTGGCTAAATTCTTTATAATGAATAACTCATCATTAAGTTATTGCTTTTCGTGGTTATAAAATCATGCAGGAGTTGATTTCTGCAAATACATTCATTACCCCAAAAACTCACTGAATATTTCAGATGAAAAAAGAAGTGGCTTGTGCGTGAATTTTTCTCTCCGAGTCTAGTACTGAATATATTATACAATACCATAATATACAATATAATGTTGAGTCTGTCTCCCTGATTAAGGTGCACACATTCTGAACATAAGCCTAACAAATACTACTAGTTTTGGGGAGAACATTTGTCAGGGCATACTGAATCTTACTTTTCAATATAAGCAAATATGTCCATTTTATTAATATTTCTTTGAGGACTTGGGGGCAATCAGATCTATGAATCTGAACACATCTATGAATCGCTGAAATTAATTTATCATTTCTATACAATGCACCATTTGCAAAGAATGTTTTTTAACCATCTAACTGTACATAAAAATTATAATAAAGGCATAATCATCCTCCAAATCCTTCCTTAAATCTCGCCACATTTACCTGTTCTATCAGAACGTCCGTCTTAGGCAGTTGATGTTGCTATTAGTTATTAATGTAACACGTCCTGTAGGTCCAACGTAAGATCAGTGTAACAAGGGTTGAGTGCAGACTTTTACACATAGAAAGTGAAAAAAGAGTTCCTGATGTAAAACCTCAAATTTTAGATAGCATGGTTAAAAGGTAATTTCTACATGGCAGGAAGCATCCAATAAATTAAATGGCTTCTCGTGAAGTCTGTGACAGAACTACAATTAATGTGACTTACTACCTGTATGAGACAAAATGTTTAATAAAAATGCTTTTAGACACACTTCACTGTATTTTGGTGCAGTATGAATGCTATTCTTAAAGTTATTTCAAGGCAATATAAAATCTCACTACTGAAAAACACAGGCAATGAAAATATGTACTTCCGTGTTACACTCTGCTCTTTCTGAGTTTGCCAAACTTTTCCTATAGCTGACACAATATATTTACCAAATAAGACCACCACGCATAGCGTCGTCTCAAAGTATTTTTGAGAAACACTGGAAAAGCAGCATGAAGGTAACCAGAAAATATTAAGCCATAATATCCAAATAAAGCAAGGTTAAGATCACGGTAGGCTAATGAGGTTTGCATGAAAGATGAGACCACAAATCTGCTTACTGTTATACTTAGTACTAAGCTATTTTTGTCAGGGATTTCTTCTCGCTTTTGAAACTTTATTGAAACTGCTGCAATTTGAGACTAATTTTGTCTCTGTCTAGCACACTGTTTCTTGAAGGACTATGGGAAGAAACTTGTGGCATTATTCTACGTGGCAGCATGTGTTCTGCTCCAAAAGTTCCTCCCGTCCTGCTACACAACTGTAATGGCACCAGATTTACAAAGAAAGGAAGGGTCCTTCCTTTTTTACTGCCATCATACATCTAAGCCATCATGCAGCAAGTCAACCTATTCAATGAGAACTTGGAGTGAATACTACTGCTGTTTGAACCATAAGCTCAGACACGGATAACGAAAGTGCTACTTTATTTGGATCACTGATCTTATGTCAATATGAAGCACCTGCTTTCCTAATAAAAGCCCTGACCCTGCTCTCGGTAGCATAAATTCAATGGGATCTGCACCTTTGCCATGGGAGGCAGAACCAAGCTCACACTGCTATAGAAGAGGGTAATCCAGTTGCTTGCTATTATACAATACACATTTTGTTTATATAGGATTATAGGAACATATTTGTTACAATCAGATATGACGATTCACCATGAGGATAATAACCTATCCCAGTTACAATCTGTTTTCCTCAATCCTGAAATGCAGACTCCTGTGACAGTGTGTATACACACATGTGCTAATATAAATGCACACAGTTCCTCCCTGATGTTGGCAACAGTCCTTCAGAGACTAAAGTAAGACAAATAGACTCATTGTGCCTGTGACAGCAATGTTGGACTCATAAGTAAACACTTCAGTGAGGCAAAGTCAGCATATGCTAATCACATACAACATCTCGTTTCCCTTTTCTTCTAAAATCAATTAACAAGCTTTAATGTTTTCACTCTATTCAAAGAGAACAAAAAGTAATTTTTATTTTAATGGTGGATTATTTTTTTCCTCTTTAAGTAAGCTCTGTCCTTAAGACCAGGCTCTCATGTAATCTGTTTTTGAGAAATGAAATTGATTGTCATTGCTGTTTTATTCATATATCCTCATGGCATGACATCATAAATACAATTTGTCACTCTCGAGCTTGCTTCTCACAGCAGTTGTCTTTAATGTCATTTACTCAAGTGGCTCAAGGTCTTCATGAATAATTAATGCTTAGCAATTCACTGCAGTGCTGCAAGATAACCACTTTTCGGCCTTTGATTTCAAATAAGTCTTGACATTTTTGTTCAATGAAGAAAATACAAGCAACTTTACACCTCTGAAATTGTAAAAGCATCCCCAGTATGAATATAACAATTACGATCATACAGAGCATCAGTCTGAGCAACTATTTTGCTAACTTTTCCTTAATATAAATGAGAGTATGGAAAGAAAGGGTGTTATGTTTTCTAAGTTCTGCAGAGAAAATAAAACTTTCCTATCTGAATAAACAGAAGGTTAAGCAAGTATGACATTCTCTCCTGCAAAAGGCATTAGTTAATTACAAATAATCAACACTTACCTGTAAAAGCCATGTTTTCATTTGGGTCACAGTGGAATCCATTTTACTGAAGCTTAAGGCAGACTTAGTAAATGTTCAGCTCCAAATGTATTTAAGTCATACGGACCTTCTCTCTGGAAGGTCCCAAATCTCCCAGGCTGCTGATATGATTATTTATTATTTGCATTATGTAGTGCTTAGAATCTCCAGTAAAGGATCCCCATTGTGCTAGGTAATTATTGTAACACTAACGTGGCATGATAAAATCCTCGAGTGTTGTAATTAGAAAAGAAACAGCTAGAAAATAAATGTGAGTAATACAGGAGATGTATGATTAGGAAACAGTAGCAATTAAAGACAAAAGTCACCATTCAAATTTGAGTCTGGGTCTTCACAAATTTCAAGAACTACTGCTTTGTAGTTTGACATCAGTGATCCAGATCTGACCAGCCAAGACTCTGAAGCTGTATGGAGTAGGTCTTGATAATATTCTCTACTGAAACACACAGTAAGAATGAAAATAAAAAAAAAAAAACCAAAAAAACCAAAAAAAACCCCAAAAAAACCCCACCAAAAAATCCCAATGATAAAAGTATTTAAATTCTCCCGATTTGAAAATCTCTAAAATGTACATTTAATCATTTATGAAGGCTGGCAGGATTGTGATCGTACATACTGATTTAACAAAGTGTTCAAAACACAGCTAAAAAACCCCTCCGGTGTTGCACAGAAAAGAATGTGAGCAGAGAACACAGCTGCATCACTCAATAGGGAATATGTGTTCAGAGCTTTTTAGTTTTTGAACACTTGGAGTTGGTTGAGAAGAAGATCATCCTTTTAATAAATGTACAAAGTGACCTTGAAATACATACCCTGTTATTGCCCCCATGGTGGAAATATTTTTCCATGCCTAATATACCAAACTGATAAAAAAATCTTTAAAAATGAGTGTTAGTCTATCAGCTTGGCTCTTCAAGAAAACAGGTGCTGCTATACTTATTTAAAAATAATAATTTCCAAGCTTATAACATTAACCTCCAGTCCAAGACAGCAGTTTTGGGTTAAATTCATCACCTGAGCAACACAAACCAAGAAGAATTCAGGATAGAAGAAGTTCTGCTAACGTGGAGAGGTTTACGTGCCCAATGCAGGACCATGCAGAGAATGGCTTGAGAGCAGCCCTGAGGAGAAGGACTTGGGGGTGTTGGTTGATGAGAAGCTCAACATAAGCTGGCAATGTGTGCTTGCAGCCCAGAAAGCCAACCGCATCCTGGGCTGCATCAAAAGAAGTGTGACCAAGCATGGTGAAGGGAGGTGATTCTGCCCCTCTACTCCACTCTTGTGAGACCCCACCTGGCATACTGTGTCCAGCTCTTGGGCCCCCAACATAAAAAGGACATCGACCTGTTGGAGCGAGTCCAGAGGAGGGCCACGAAGATGGTCAGAGGACTGGAGCACCTCTCCCATGAAGACAGGCTGAGAGAGTTGGGGTTGTTCAGCCTGGAGAAGAGGAGGCTCCAGGGAGACCTTCGAGCAGCCTTCCAGTACCTAAAGGGGGCCTACAGGAAAGCTGGGGAGGGGCTGTATCAAGGAGTGTAGTGATAGGACGAGGGGTAATGGTTTTAAACTGAAAGAGGGAAGATTTAGATCAGATACTAGGACAAAATTCTTTACTCTGAGGATTGTGAGGCACTGGAACAGGTTGCCAAGTGAAGTTGTGGATGCCCCATCCCTGGAGGCGTTCAAGGCCAGGCTGGATGGGGCTCCGAGTAACCTGGTCTGGTGGAAGATGTCCCTGCCCATGGAAGGGGTTTGGAACTAGATGATCTTTAAGGTCCTTTCCAACCCAAACTGTTCTATGATTCTGTGAATCTACGAACTACTGAAGTTCAATTAAGATCTTGGCAACTTATAGAAGAAAAGAAGGAAGAAAAAAAATTGTAATAGTGTTTTCCTACATTCAGACTCCTCCTAGGAATATGCTGGACACAGTTTCATCTTTCTTCTATAGTTAACACAGAAGTTGTGTGCCAACTTGTAACACCCAGCACCCTGGGATCAGCATGCCACAGGGACCTGTTCTGAAGATGATGCACAAAATATACACAACAGTCGCTGTGCTATACTGCTAAACAAACATATTAAATGCTAACAGTAGTTCTGGGAAGTATCAAGCATAATCGCATGAAAGAACAAACAGATAAAATATTATGAATAATTTTCTTCTTTGCCGTTTTCATGTTATAATAGTAGTTCAGCCTACAAATCTGTACAAAGTTATGGCAGCAACTGGATCATTTTTTTCAGTTTCCATTTTCTCTAACATTTCTATCATGTTTCTAACTTTAGAACCGTAATGCAATAAATGCTTTCTCTAGGAGCAAAATTAATCAGTTTATTGCAGAAAATACTACCAACTCCTTGGCAGATAACCCACTACATCATAAACACTTCAAATAACAGCAAATGTAGCTTTCTTTTCTACTGTATCTCCTACATGTTGTCAGAGAGGTAAGATGATTGTGGGATTATGTCTTGGGTCAGTCACAAATCCTAAATGTCAATGGGTCAATTTCTTCATATATTCTAAGCACTGAACTTCTGACTTTACTCACAGAACACCCTCCCACTGCCGCAGTTAGAGCTCTACCAAACTGTATTTTTATGTCCTGCTTGTTTAGAATGGTCTGTTTGCATCTTAAAAGAGTGTCAACACTGCTCAGCTTCAATTTGAATCTATTCTAACCTGCATAGCTACAGGATTTCCTTAAATAGCCTACAGGAACAGGGACTCTAATGGAAGCCCATATGCTTGCAACTACCTCATTTAAAACTGCAACCCTTATTCTGGCGGTAAAAGAGATCCAATGTGAGAATTCTCATTTGTTGAATTCAGAACTTCCTATTAAAAGATATGATAAAAAGACCCAGGGTATTTCCTGCTAGATCTGTTTTACAGAGTATCTTCAAAGAGCACATCTTTGTGGACAGGTGATAAACACATGAAATTACAACAGCAGAGGCTGACATTTACTAGTTATAGCAAAGATTTTAGCATTCTTACCCTTTCACTTCATGTCAGTCCTGTGAACCAAGTAATGTTGTGCCTTGCTTTGAAAATACAGAAGTAATGTAAACTTCCAGCTAAGACTTAGTTTTGAAAGACAGATAAACTATCACATGGATACATACTCCATTCAAGATACTAAGAGAAAACAAAATGTTATTATTCTTTTACATTAGAACTATTTTAACTTGCTGGCATCCATTTACCAATCATCTGAACAGGCAGACCAGTTCCATTTCACCCTGACTTTCAGGATTGAATACTGGCTTCAGTGAATGTGTCGAACATTTTGCCACTGAGAAAAATGACATTTTAACTTTTGTGCTTCCTATGAGATGAGGGAGAGGCGTGTTTACTAGAGGAAAAAAAAATTGTAGGCCATGGCTGGTAATAAAATTAGGGAGGAGGAGATAAACATGACAAAAATGAGAAAAATTCTAAGGTTTTTTTTTTTTTTCTTAAAGAAGCAACACATATTTACTATATTGTGTAGAAAACCTATTTCCCTACCTAACACCTAACATGAGTTTCTAACACCTAAATGAGTTTCTACGTTAAGCGTTTTAATAGATGAAGAACAAGCTCTCCAATGACAGGGTAAATAGGTACTGCATGTCTCTCTATCACACTCACTGCAATGAGCGTAACCAGGGGTTAACAGGAGCACCAATTTCATTTCAAGTAGAAGACGGCCACCTCGGTTAGTCTTTCAGAAAAGAGCTAATTTGTTGATAAATTGCTCCTGTCACATTCTTTAAAGGAGCTGGTCGTCTGAAATAATAGAAAGCCCTTATTATTCTTTTTGTAATTTTACATTCAGAGACCAAAGGGCAATATGTCTTAGATATATAAACAAAATTATCATTTATGTGTTCATATAACTCTTTATAACAGCTATCAAAATTTTTTATGATTTATTGAAAATACTTTAGCATAAATGTGTTGCTTTAGAGTTCTAAAGTATTTTTAAAGCTTAAAAAAGGTGCTTTCAATGAGGCAGAAGAGTTTGATTTAACCTGATAAATTTTATTTGTGCTAAAATATTCGAACTTAAAAATGGATTTGAAAACTTTATGCAGTTCAATTCCCTTTCTCTTCTCAACTTCTCACCTCAGAGAGGGCTAATCTTTGAATCAGACAGCGTGGTACTTCCTTTTGAACATTGGTGTGCTGTTGCATTATCCTGGAAGCAGAAATGGCAGGTACTAGCAAAAACTGCAGTACTGCTTCTTGCGGTCCGGAAGACTTTAACTGAGTCCTGGGTTCCTTACTCATGAAGTTTTATGGGAGAAGCCCATTATGTCGCAGCTCCGAAGTACTGTTGCTTGTAAGTGGCCAAATATAAAGCCCACTCTATCCAGATGCAGTGAGGATTTCTGTATGAATCTGATTCAGAAATAGCCATGAGGTTGCTTTTACACTCAACTTAAGAGCGAAAACACTGGCAAATTGAAAAAAAATGGGTAGAACCTGCATATAATCCTCCAGCTCTTCTGTTTACATGCAACTGCTGGCAAAACAGCATGTTCTCAGATGGTGGTTGCTGTAAACTATGTGACAGGAGGCGACTGCAAATGTGTCCTCTCTTATCATTTGTAACCACTATCAATATGCCTTGCAGTTCAACCTTCGCACGGCATATTAAATTAAAGATAATAAATGTTTAATTCTCTCAATTCACAGGTTAAAAAGTGTGGGTCACATTGTGTGCTAACGCAGTTGCTAAATGCTATTTTCTCTCACAAAGTGAAATACGTAACGTGACCCACGCACAAATACCCTGATACAAAGTCAGAAATGCTTCCACCTGGAAGAGGAAAGCTCTGATTCAAAAGAGTTACAGCATTGTATGTTTTAAAAGTTCTATCCATTACGTTTATGAGAAAACAAGCTAGCTTGTTGATGGAAACAATAAAATGAGGATTTGTCTATGACTGCTAACTGCCTCACAGAATGAGATTACTTACATCAGAAGCTGAAGTTTTCACTTCTTCCCATACAGCGATTTAGTCCAAGTACCTTTATAAACACTAGTTGTACACTTCCCCACAGATCTTATTCAAGCATTACTCAGCAAAAAAACCATACGGAAACCTTCTGAAAGAGAAATCTACATTAGAAGAAAATCAGAGCTTGGAATTGCCAATGCAACCGAAAGGCACCATGTTTGCTTGCAGGAACTCACTCTTCCCTTCTTTTCTCTCCCTTCTCCTCCGTCATGTCTGCCTGTCAATAGCCACCTGGCTTCTGCCATCAGTGACAGCTGGACAATGGACTTCATTTGGCTTTGACCTTTTTTGTCAACTTGCTATCCTCTGTATAAGGGTAGATTTCCTTCTGGCATTGTTGGTTACTGATGGATTCAGTCCCCAGAATTCAGAAATCTAAAAATCTGTACAATGCAATACTATAAGAGTTGTAAGAGACAGGTATTGAATCACATTATTATTTCATGAAAATTTCTCCATTCTTCTCATATTACATCTACCTCAAGTCAGTATCAGTATTTTTTAAAATCAACTTCAGTCTTCTTTCATCTTACTAAAGCAAATACATGCTATAATTAGTTTCTTCTTACTTGCATATTAGGTTCATAATACTATATTACAAAATTCCATACACATGTAAATTAGACCTAATTGGACTGGCTCATCAATCTGCTCCCCAATTACATAACAAAAATACATTAACTGAATGCGATTTATGTATAAGGTACTTGTGAATGTTTGTGATGGAATTCATAAAGACCTCATTTGCATACCCTAATTAGCAGTTCATTAATCTTAAATGCATACAGAAATTAACAGCATTTTAATCTTCTAAAATGCAGCTTTTTTTATCCTTTCATTAACAACCGTCAGTCTTAGTATGAGACAATTTTTAATAGCTTATGGATACAGATTATGAGTGCCTATGCACACATAAAAACACGCACAGATACTTGTGAGCAATTTTGCCTTCCCTTCGCCCTGGAGAATTGCCACAGGAGACAGTACAGCTTTGTGGAGAAAGACTTCAGTAAAAATAAACGATGAAGCCTTTTCGAGTAGATATATATAGAGCCTCTTTGCTAAGTGGTGTCATGTTCTAGAGTACCACAGGTTAATTTTCTTTTCAGAACAGAGGCTGATTACATGAAATAAAGATATTTATTTTTTTTATTTGCATCTTTTATTTCATGTTTATAAAGTGTACACAATATATTTAACTGAATAGGGAAGGCCAGTTAATTAAAAGTCCTAAAAACCGAATACCGAATGGAATATATATTTTGTAACAGTGAAATTTTAAACAACATTGAGAAAGAATTTTATTCCACTTCCTCTGGATCCCAGATGAATACAGAATGATAACAGCACTGCTCAGCAAAGTATCGGGCAGGTGTGCTCTCTAATTTTAGCTTTAGTAACAGGTCATTGCTGATCACTGGGTAATGATTCACAACTTTAAAATTCTGCAAGTTGCAATTTGCTTTTGTAAATATGCTATTTTGTACTCCGCACTTTACGTTAACAGTTTAATGCTCACATTCCTATTTCTTCTTTCCTCTTGTTTAAACTCAAGTGCAGACCAATAAACTACCTAATTTACTTCTATATTGAGCTGTACCACTGCAAACTACACATAACATACAGCAAGAAACATATATATGTACCCTTGGACAAGAGTCTAGATTCCTTATTACTGTGTAATGGGTGTTCATTGATTGTACAGTCACATAATATGCCTAGGGAAGAAGACTAATGTCATTGCAATGGCAAAGATAACACTGCTTCATTCTGTAGGGTCATTCTTAATGGAGTGCCATAAGGACAAGGTAAAAGCATTTCAGTGTGCTTTAGGCAGCACAGGGTAGAAATAATCTTTCCATTCTTCTTCAGCTCCTGCTTATTTATCAGTCTGAGGCAATGCTAGTCATCCCATGGTGACACTGGAAGGTGGACACTCTTCCTTTCTGCTACAGAAACAGGCATGGTGACACATACCCATGGCTCCTAGACTTGCCCTTTTTAGTGAGGTCTTAATTTTAGACTATTACACCCAGTTCTTACTTCCATTAAGAATCAAATTTAGTGACCACAGCTATATTGTTCAAAATATTTCACAAAAATGAAGACCTAGAAGTATCTGTGATGGATGGGTATGAAAACAATAAAAAGAATTTCGAAACTGAGACGCTATTTCGGATGCGTCCCATTACAGGTATTCCACACACACTGTCTTAGGGGTGGGGGGGGGGGGGGAAGGAAGCTGTATTTTCAGAAACTGCTCACCTAATCTAGAAATTATGTTCTTTTAAAGGGGTACTTCAAAAATGGAGGTATGAAAAATCACAAGGTATTTTAACAAATCTTGTGTGGAGGTTTAAGTGATCTGAAGTTGATACAGCGCCAGAAACAGAACCTTGGAGTTCCTACTCCCAGTCCAGAGCTAAACTGAGAAAATGCAATTCAGTGTAACGCAGAACAAAGCAGTACATAGCAAGAGGAGGAAATGCTGTCCTTGAAATCAGAATCTCCTTTTTTCAGTGTTTTGGAAAGAGATGCTCTAAGAAGTAGTAGATTTCACGTCATGCTCTATATAAAAAGAGAAATGCCTAGTCCTGAGTTAAGATAGTCTGTTCAGTGTTATCCTTTCTTCTTTAAAATACGTTGTGCTTATATATGGAATATTCATTTGTGTGTACATGCACATGTTTAGTGTTTACCTTATAAATGCCTGAAAACATAGACATCTTACTTAAAGTACACATTGATTTGACACCTAAAGTTGAGTGTGCCTGGTTCAGTTATTCTCAGATAAATAAATAGTAGTCAGAAGAGATGTAAATGGTGAAAACGGTACTAAATTTTATCTGAAGGTTATTAAAAAAGTAAGTATGAATAACAAACTGAACTTGCAATCTAAGTCCGGCTGTCCTGACAAAATAATATGAGTGTATAAATGTTAATCCATGCATAATACATCATATTGACTACAACTGGCTAAATTTCAGACAGATATGATTAACTATATTTGTCTGGTGTATGTGCAGACTAACTTCCAGTCCATTTTGTTACTTACCCTGCATTTGTCTTCTACGGCCTGGACAGCATAGAATTAAATCAAAATAGCATTTTCTAATGCTATTTTAGTTTGACTAAGTGCTTTTCTTGTCTACTATTTGGAATTGTAATATGCAATAAGACAAAGTAAATGCAATTCAGTAAGTTAAGAAGTTTTAAAAATTGCCAGAGTCATACAGGAGATACAAAGTAATGTATCAGTCTGAAATTAATAGTTTCCAGTGTGTATTGGCTTGGGGGTAGCAATCCATAACTAAATCCTTTGGCAGCTATCCATCAGTGAAAAACAGGCACTGTAACATTGTCTAAACAGTTACAGTGCAATCGTATCTAATTTGATGTAATACCATAACCACACTGGGATATCGTGCTCATTAAACTGAACATAGGACAGACAAATGAAAAAAGGCAAAGTCTGTGCTACCCAGCTTCTTCAGACAATTACATCTGTTATAAAAAGTGCCTAGCTTGATTTCTAAAGATGTATGTTAATCTTCTATTAGCCAGATCCACAAAAAGAATGTCTAGTTTGGTTTCAGAATTCACCTATTATCTTTGTCTTAATTTTTGATCGGCATGAGTTCACAATCCCTTCAGTTTTCCTTGAACCTGAAGCAAGGCTTGAGCCGAATACAAACTCAAAGATTTCACTTACTTTTACATTTATCACTTTTCATTTTATTATTTCATTTCATGAAATGAAATAATGATGAGGGGAGGGCAGTAGATGTGGTCTACCTTGACTTAAGCAAGGCGTTCGACAGGGTCTCCCACAGCATCCTCATTGGGAAGCTTAGGAAGAGTGGGCTTGATGAATGGACAGTAAGGTGGATAGATAAGTGGTTGAAAGACAGAGCTCAGAGGGTCGTGATTAGGGGCACAGAGTCTAGTTGGAGGTCAGTGACGAGTGGTGTTCCCCAGGGGTCAGTACTGGGTCCAGTCCTCTTCAATCTATTCATCAATGGCCTGGATGAGGGGATAGAGTGCACCCTCAGCAAGTTGGCCGATGACACAAAGCTGGGGGGGGTGGCTGACACACCGGAAGGCTGTGCCACCATACAGAGAGACCTGGACAGGTTGGAGATCTGAACAAAGAGGAACCTTATGAAATTCAAGAAGGACAAGTGTAGGGTGCTGCACCTGGGGAGGAATAACCCCATGCACCAGCACAGGTTGGGGGCTGACCTGCTGGAGAGCAGCTCAGTGGAAAGAGACCTGGGAGTCCTGGTGGACAACAGGATGACCATGAACCAGAAATGTGCCCTCATGGCCAAGAAGGCCAATGGCATCCTGGGGTGCATCCAGAAGAGTGTGGCCAGCAGGTCGAGGGAGGTCATCCTCCCCCTCCACTCTGCCCTGGTGAGGCCGCACCTGGAGTACTGTGTCCAGTTCTGGGCTCCCCGGTTCAAGAGGGACAGGGAACTGCTAGAGAGGGTGCAGCAAAGGACTACCAAGATGATTAGGAGATTGGAACACCTCTCTTATGAAGAAAGGCTGAGGGATTTGGGTCTCTTCAGTCTGCAAAAAAGACGGCTGAGGGAGCATCTCATCAACACTTATAAATACTTCAAGGGTAGGTGTCAGGAGGATGGGGCCAGGCTCTTTTCAGTGGTGCCTGGGGACAGGACAAGAGGCAATGGGCATAAACTTGAGCATAGGAAGTTCCACCTAAACATGAGGAGGAACTTCTTTACTTTGAAGGTGGCAGAGCACTGGAGCAGGCTGCCCAGAGAGGTGGTGGAGTCTCCATCTCTGGAGACATTCAAAACCCGCCTGGACGTGTTCCTGTGCAACCTGCTCTAGGTGACCCTGCTCTGGCAGGGGGGTTGGACTACGTGATCTCCAGAGGTACCTTCCAACCCTATGATTCCATGATTCTGTGATTCATAAACATCTCAGGAACTCACTCATACCTTTTAAATTTTGAAAGGACAGAAATTAAAAAAAAAAAAAATCAATGTAGTCCAAAATTTATAATGAAAACCACTGGTATTAACCAGTCTCAAAGCTGATACCCAGCCTTTGGTTAGATCAGAGTAGTTTATATACATACATGTGTGTGTGTGTGTGTGTGTGTATATACACACACATACATATATATGTTGACCATTCCTAATTTGGATTTGTCAATAAACATAAAGCAGTGGAAGGGGAAACATAGACCATTAGATACTAAATCTAATCAAGTGTCATAAGATTACAGTGGTTTTCTTACAGGATTTTTCCTTGCAATGGAAGGTGGTGTCACACTTTTTGCAAAGTGAACAGAAATGAGGAGGATAACTTGGGGGTTTGTGGATCACCACTTAGAAAACCAATCGGCTTTGCAAGATTTGCTGGTAATGTCTGAGTTAAACGTTATGTGCCCAGCTAGGTAAACTAGCCCAAAACAAAGAGCTCAGTACAGATGGGATTCTTTTGACCTGAGTGCATTTGCTATTTGAATTGGATAGAGATTTTTCATTTCGTGCATCATTCACCACGAGCCAAAGCGATTCTCCAAAGCTCATTCATTCATTCCTCTTGAAAACACAATAAAACCAAAAGAAGATAGAAAGAAAAATGTTATCTTTATTATGAATGCCTATAACAAAATAGAGATTTTTACTTAGAATTGCAAGTTGTATTGACAGGCTTATACACTACCTTATAGTGTCAGGAACAGAAACACGGTTACTTTCTGTTTGCTTGAAAACCTCAGCACCAAAATAAAAAGCGATCAAAATCTCAATTCCTCCTATACTTCTTATGGGTATTTTAAACTGTAGCAAATGCAAACCACCTACTGCAAACTTATCCTCAAAGTACGATAAAACAAACCCTTCTCCCTGGCTCAAACTTGCAAACGTCCCCTGCCCAAACTGGAGTCCTGCCTAGCGCTTATCTGCAAGATACAGTCCGAGATACAGTTTCTGCCACAGGATCAATGAAACATGCAAAAATCTTTAACATCTGATCACCAGTGTGGCCTACTATCTTCAGGCTGGGTAAGGATCAGAGAAGCACTTTAGCAGCGGCAAATCTAGGACTGCTCTTGCTTTGCTGTCCATGGGGCCCCACGTAACAGTGAAAAGAGCGAAGCCCAGTTCGGCAAGCCAGCTATGGAACTACACATCCATGAGTTCATCTTCTCCAGCACTGAAGACCAATTAAATCCTAGTTGTGGGCAGGACGAGATGGCCTCCAGAAATCCCTTAAAAACAAATTATTGTATGATTCTAATTACAACTTCTGTAGTAGTAACAACATACATTTTAAACTTGATTAATTGCTGCAACTCGGTAATAAAAACTACACTAATAGCCCGAGCCCATCTCCCCCACTGTGGATTAAACATTCCAGAATTATGGTGCCAGCATAGAATGATTATTAAAGCTGAGAAAACGTTAGTATTAATTAGGTAGTACCTAATTAAAAGATTAAGGGATTAAAAGAAAAGAAATATTAAAAGAAAAATTAAAGCTGTCATTTCAATAGGAACTACAGTGAACCTGTCCTGTGAGACTAAAAGAAACACCAAGCCCTTAGCTTTAGGAAGGAGAAAACATAAAGTGTACATTCCTGGATTTTCAGGTTCTGCATCTAAACCAGAAATGTTGGAAGGCATCTGGAGTATGTCTCTTTTTCAATATAATTTCCTTCCCACAGAATACTGAATATTTTGTGAAAGGTCCTAATTTGTGAAATCCCTCGATTCATATACACATTGAAGAATCACCTTTTACAATTGTAAGATTTCAAAGCATCTCTGAATTCTCTCCATTTGCATAAATGAAACTTTCTACAGATTATGATATTTTCCCTTTAGTGAAATCCACCTATCTGAATGTCTCAATCTACCAGATGGGTAGATCTGAATAGTTAATTAACAAGGATATTTGATGATATCAAAATGCTTCTGTAATTACCAGAGATAGGCATCATACAGTAACTGATCAGAGCCACATCCACGAATGCATGACACTGCTAAACAAGAAAGCCAGTATGGGCAGCCACAGATTTGTGCCTACCCAATCTCCCAAAGGCTGATGAAAAGCGAAAGAGAGAGATGGGGAGGTAAGCTTCCCATAAGAATTGCTTTATCTGTCAGAAAATTACCGCACTAGGCAAAAAGAAATACTTAGCTATAGCAATCTCAAGAATATGAATGATTTAGGACAACTGAGATGGGGTATCACATTTAAGCTGTGGAACTACAAGGGCACTGAATGACTTCCATCTTAGGCCAGTATGGTAACTGAACCTTGAGAGCATCCGTGTGGACTAAATACATGGACAATCAGTAAGTCAAGCCCCTTTCCCTCTTCTGTATGCTCCAAAACCTCACTGGTCCTGACCAGTCACAGAGAAGACCCCACAGCAAACTTACAGAAACAGTGAGTGACAGCACAGGCAAATGCACACTTCTGGGGCAAGAACTGTGTCCTGATCCTCAGATATCCCACCCTAGGCTTTAGTCAGAGTGCAAGACTCACCTCCTCCAGACAATTCACCCTGTTCCTTTTGCGGAGGCAGGGGCAATGAAGGACTGCACATGGCCGCAGTACATACCTGAACCAACAAGTCTGGAAGTGCTCCCAGGTATTGGAGTTTCATGTTTAGCCAGAGACTGACCTCAGGAATACAGTTAGTGATCCATTTGCTCGGCCTCGTCCTAGGAGCCTCATTCAATCAAGCTGATGTATAACTACTGCAGGGTTGTAGTCTTTATTTCTGAATTTATGCCAAAAACAGTGTGCGGAAGGGTAAGTCTTCACCATAGTGAATATACCTCTGTAGATAAGTACTTTTGAGATGAATATACACATGCATGATTTTCATTAAAAAAATACCTTCCAATGATTTAAAAAGCAATATTCAGTGCTCACCACATCTGAAAATTCATTTCATAGGCTTTGGACTATTAAGGCGAAGCAAGGAATGAAATCCCATTTCATTATATGGGAATTTCCATTACACACCTTTTGGTGGGTGAGCTCGTATGTTAACACTGATACATGCTATTCTTTTCACAGCTTGTACACTCTAAGGGATCTGTTCTGCCACAGCCATACTCAATGAGTAAATAGCTTTTTCTAATTGGTTCCATCTATCTCATGTGTTTATAAAATTCTCCTACTAATTAAGGGACCAAATATGATAAAAAAATTATCAGGTTTTACAGACACCTACAGAATGGCATCATTTAGATAATATCAAACTGCCAGACACAGTATTGCACATACCAAGGAAGACAGAAGAAACTTGTGTTTTATATGGTTTGCTGTGTTGTTTACTCATTGTTCTAACTGCCCCTTGACATAAAAGCATGCTGTAAATTGGTTCCCCTAAAAATTAGAAGCCCTGCCTGAAACTATTTTCATTCTTTCTTCTAGGTAAAAAATGGGAAAAGTGATCTTTTAGCAACCCATTTTCATTTCCCTTTTAATAGAAAACAATTTGACATATCAGATCATAACAATTTTAAAAGTAAATCTTTATAGTGTGCTCACTCAAATTGGGTATCTCATAAAATAATGAATGACAAGGCAAACGGGTCACTTCTATGCCTCTCAGTATTTTACTGAGTAGTTATAGCTACCGGTAGCTGGATTTTGAAATAATTTTCTAGGAACTTTTAAGACAATAGTAAAGTTCAAAGTTACTACAGAAATGCAACACACTTCTGCAGTCTGAATGAGGTTCATTGAGCCAGCTGGTGGAATCATCTCTGTAGACTCACCTGTACTAGTCTCCTGATGATAAACCTCATTTAAATTTTCAGAAAAAGAGAGCATGGCATGCAGCTCCAGAAATTCAACTACTCTCTTGCATACAGTTTTCCGACTTAAAGTGTGAACCGGCACTGCTTTCCCATTCTGTAAGAATTGGCTTGGGTCACATGGTTTCATTTGTTACCTGTTCCCCCCGGGCATACTCCCTGTGTACACTTACTAATAGTTCAGGCAATCCCTTCTGGACATGCAACACAGTCAAATACATGCTTATATATTTATGGTAGAGGGATGAAAAAGGTCACGTTCAATGTGTGACAACTCAGGTCTGAGATGAGGCACCATTTCCTCTGCCTTTCAACCTCAGTGAACACAAGTTTCCCTTCCAGAGGAATTGCCACATGTCTAGCCTACATACACACCAGCATTTAGGCTGCGTTGCCACAGGTTCAAGTGCAAATTCAAGAGGAAGCTGGTGCGGCTGCCGCCCCAGGGAGCACTCACTGCATGCTAGCTTCTAGCACTCACAGAACTGAGCAAGCACTACTTGCAATAGTCCTTGACTATTCCTGTCAAAAATTATTTGCACTTTCAATTATAAGTACGAAGAACAAAACCTGGCTCCGGGTAGGAATTTCTGGGGTATTCATCGCCTCCTAAGAGGAAATATTGGATTAGCTTGCGGGAAATTTCTCATTTCGTCTCTATGTTTCAAAACTAACTTTAGAACAACCGCAATTGAAGATATTTTAAAAGAAGAAAAAATGCATAAATTGTACAGGTGGACATTTATTTCTTTTTCTTGCAAGTAATAAAATCTTTGTCATTCTAATCACCCTTTAATAAAAATGGCAACATATGGCTGTTTACAGAGATCTGATTATCCTATTTCCCTAAATATGCTTTTACACTTCAAAATATTAAAATTAAAATGCAAATTGTAACATGCATATGAGAATATAAGGAGAAATCATTCCTACTTAACTGCCTGAAGACAGCCAAATCCTCCTCCTGACTATTTTTCACCCTCCCCTTTGGCTTAGCCGAGAGATATATTGAATAAAGATGACATTACTGTCAAACAACCTCCTTGTTTCCTTCTGAAGCCTTCTTTGTGTACATCTTCACATGTACATCATCATCAAAACACAAGCTAACTATGACATCTGTAACAATGGAAGAGGGTGAAAAACAATAAAAATTAGTATGTACCACCCAACAGTTCACCTGCTCAGGTCTGGAAGGCCTCCAATCCCACACAAGAAACATTTTTCCTGCACATTTATAACAATAAGGTTAGCAATATTCAAATCCCTTACATATAGCTGGCTATCTGCATGGAATATTGTATGCAACTTTCTACATCACGGAAGCTGTAGACCACATAATGGTCTCCTATGGTCTGCACCTCTGGTCTATAGCAACAGCTAACACCAGATGTTTCAGAAGACACGGTGGAAAGTGATAAAAAGTGATTATGTATTTCTATACCACAGTGGGATATTTATGCATAACTGTAGATGATGCTTGCGCTATGTTACAAGATAATGTTGCAGATTATAATTTTTACTCTAGCTAGTACAACTGCTAACATTTTTTATTCATGCTATTTAAATGACTGAATCACTGTCTCATTGTAGAAGCGTATTTCTTCTGTATGAACTCAAGGTCTATTTCCTGACAAGACAGTAATATGCTTTCTGGGAAATATCAAATTATCATGACAGATGCACTATTTCTTTTTCTTCTACATAGAGAAAAGAAATGAAGCTCATATGAAGTAATTCAAAATATCACCCAGACTTCGTATAGTAGTGAACTCACGCTACCATTAGCCTATCAAAACAAAGAGCCATACTTGGGACAATGGAAGGCTCACAAAGCTGAAGAAGACATCATTCAAGCTGAACATACTCCATTTTAAACAAAAAGTAGTGAAATGGAATGTATAAATGCACAGATATTAAAAATGCGAGAATCCAACGAGATTGAAATTACACACAGACACACAGAAAGACCACCACTATGTTACTGGCTTCTCTTCGGCCTGAAGAGAAATAGCTGCTGTCAAAGAGTGGTAATGAAGTCTCCAAGATTCATTGTTGTGCGAGATGTCAATACAGATACGGACAATGCCTCTAATGCTTTCAATTAGCTCATGTCCATCATGAGAATTACAGGATTGCTCAAGGTCTGACTTGTGCTGCTAATCTGGTTTATATGCAGATGTAATGGATTTAATAATTAGATTCTTACTACACCTTCCAAATGGAGGTTAAGGCTCTTTCACACATTCCTCTAAAAGGGGAAGTCTAAGGAGCAATAACATGGATCCAGTTAGTTTCCAAAACACTCTGTCTGAAAATTCTACCGCAAGTTGACAGTTGAAAAAAGGAGAAAAGAGAAATGACTTTCTTCCAAAGCTGTTTCTGCATTTCCTTTAACGCCTGGGTTTTCATAACACCTCTATCAGGAATGTAACTTGAGGAATTTTAGTTGCGTGTGGCATAAAAAAGTCTGTGTAACTATGCTAGGTAGACAGGGCACCATGGAGGAAAAACCCTTTGTGTCAACCTCTAAAATGTTACATCAGTCAGACTCGATGATCTTAAGGGTCTTTTTCAACCTAAATAATTCTATGATTCTATGAGTCTGTGAAGATCACAAAAAGGGCAGATGGATTTACAAACTGTCTCTGTTATCAGCCTAGTCTTTCCCAGTTTAGGAACTATGAGCTTAGGAAGGTGCACCTCATATGACATTTTCCTGATAAGAAAGAGCAACTGAGTCTGCAAGAAAGGACTGCCCTGCACCTTGACAGAATATCATAGCCTAGAAATGAGATAAGGAATGTGAGGTTGGATGTCCCCAGGTGCTGCAGGGTACTTCCTGTGACCTGGCTGTTGGACAGAAATGTGGTATATCTAACTAAATGCAAGCAAAAAAAGAGATTCCTGTGAGAAAGCAACAACGGACAGAGAATCCAGCCTCAGCCAAATAGAAATCTCTTGCTTGATCTGTAATCAAAGCAAATGCAATAATAGAAGTACAAACACAATAACAGAAAATACCCTGGAATTACGTTGATGAAATTAAAAATTAGCACTTGCATGGTGTTTTTGCAACAGATACCAAAATATATTTCTAAGGGCTACAGTCTCACCATTCCCAGTCTTGTAGATGGAGAAAAAGAAGTACAGAATCATGATGGGTACCCAATAACATCCTGTGAATCAATGGCAGGGTCTAAAGTGGAAATCCCAGTCATCCAATTCCTGCGTTTATTCTATAATCATTATACACTCAAGCTCCCTAGACAGGATGTAAGTCAACCTTTAAATGACAGAAAACAGAAGGTCTCTTTACAAGAGAAACCATACCTTTTCTTAGATGAAAGATTTAAACAATTTCACAGACAGATAACGGATTGCAGACGAAATCATGATCCTTATTTAAACTGTAATTTCCTTTAAACCACCAAACAAAATACGCTCTCAAAGGAGAAACTAAACAGTACAAAGATTCCTGATTGGTATGCAAATACTGTTGGCTTCAGCTACTAATAGATAACTACTTTAAAGAGGTGTTTCCGCTTATCAACATGCATAAGTAATCAAAACTCTGTTTTTCTCTCCTCTCTGCACTTTGGTTCCTCCTCTGGACTTGATATCTAATTTTATTCTTTGATTTCTGTAAGATTAAGGTGAGGGGGGTTACTTCTCATTGGCTAGGGAAAAAATAAAAAAAAAATTGCAGACATAGTTAATAAGTAATGTTTTACTTATTAGTACTATAAACTTAATCAAACGAGGTCTAGTCATGTTAGTAACACATTCAAATATTCTATTTAACGGAGGCTTTTTTTTTTCCCTTCACCAAAACCAGGCGCTTTTAGATGTAGACAATGCTAGGTGGCTCAGCTGAAAAAGTCAGCCATGTGTGGTGACAGGCTAAGCCTAATCTCCTTGGGAAACATACCCACCGCTGGCTCCTCCTCCACACTGCATGCAGCATACTGTCTTCTAGCGCTGGATAATCTAGTCCTTTAAGGAGTTAACATTGCTAGCAATACTCATCCGAAGCCTAAATACTTTAAAGCTATCTGTATTGCTTCACACAGCTGTGATACACTTTTAATTTTATTAGGAATTTAATAATGTTTCCACACACTTGGTGATGTACAGTCCTAATGACTAATCAATATGCTCAACTAAATGTTTTTAAAATGCCTAAAGCAAAGTGACAGTTCATTTATCAAATGGATTTTGACCACATGCAGCCTCCAAACAGGTTTTTAAATTAATAAAAAATACAGGAATTAAAAAGAAATCCATACTATTCATGTTTCTGAACAGGTTCAGCTGTACCACCCTTATATTGTTATCTATCATTATTATAGGCTTTCATGCTAAATGCAAAAGTACCATGAATTCTTCATAAATATCAAATCTGTAATTATATATGCTACATTCCTGACAATTTGCTTGTGTTTTGACATGAAAAGACCACGCTATCAAACAATCCCCAGTGTATCCCCCTTCACAGTGATAGGTATTTGTTTTAAAAAAATAGCCAGCTGGAAGGTAGTGATGGGGATTGAACTACACATGAAGATATAAGCATTGATTTTGAAGCAGTTTTTATAAAGAGTACATCCATTGAATTTGTTTATCTTCCGTTAAAGAAAGCACACAGAAGAGTAGGAAAGTAGCATACTCATAACCTACTCTCATACATCAATACCAAAGTAACAAAAGATGCTAGATGAATAAAATCACCTTTGACATTTCATTAAGAATACTAAGTCCAGATAAAATAGCACTGCTAATATTTTTTTCATTTTGCTGTGAATATCCGAATAAAAAACTCACCCGTCTATTTGCAAATAAATACTACTACATTTTGTATATGTGCAACTGCTGGATCTACAAGGTTGAAGCCATTTTTTTCAGTGATCTATATTTTCAGGTGCCCGTTTTGTACACTCAGGCTACAGCTCTCAATCACCTTCTGAAAATTAAATCCAAAGTAACTCAATAGCACTGTGTATCATTCAACCAGAAGTACTCTGCATCGCGCTCATTAACTCTAAAGTGCAAATTATAAATAGTATTTTAGAAATATATGTCTGACATAAAGGGGTAAATAAACTTCTACCAATACATTTGTTCACGCCCACACAGAGGCATTAACAGAAAGCATTATCACAACATAACCAATTCAAAAAACTAAAAAGAATTCAGAAAAAGAGTAGACATTTACATAGCAGCCACATCACGTTTACATGGAGTACTTTATTCTACAGCTAATGCAAATGCAAGATAAACTTCCTCCTTGGCAAGTTATTCCACTGTGCAATTTTTTTCTATTTTCTTAAAAGAATTTGGTACTAGTCAAGGTCCCAGAATAGATATGGAATTTGACCTACGTAGACTTTTTTCAAGGAACACATTTCTCACTGAAAGACATAACACGGCCACACGAAACGACTCCATGATTTCACTGAGTGATCATAGAGGGTGACAGCTGAGTCCAGAGTTTACAGAAGACACAGAGGGTTTGTGCTTTGTGGCACTTGTCTGGATATGGGTTCAAGTCCCCTCACCTGGCTCATCCTTGCCACACGCAAAGGAAGAGCTCCTATATCTAAGCGCATGCAAGGAAAGGGCCATAGACTGGACAAGTTGCTGATCTGTTCTGGAAAACAGTTATGAGCAGAGATCTCTACCAGAAAATACGCTTGCATGAGTTAATCACTCTCGTTTTCTGATGCTGGTCACTGAAGCAGGGTCTGGATCCTGTCTGTCCCACCTGCACACGTTCGTATCAACTGCCATAAAAGGCTTTTTCATGCCTCACACAAAATGTTATACACATTAGAGAATCTCTAAGAGGAGACTTTGACAAGGTCTCAGTCAGCCTTGACTTGGACTGGGAACTCTTTTAGTTGAATTCCTCTTTTCAGGCTTCTCCGCAACACCTCACAGCTCTATGAGCTTAGTGAGGATTTACATGGGGGACAAAACTCTGCCCCAGTGGATACTAACATGTTTAATGTTAAATGGATCATGAAACATTAAGAAAAATTCTCTACAACACCACTTTAAAGTACTTTTCAGCAATGTATAAACCTTGGGCTCCTTGAGGGACATGTTTTGGTGGACGTTTCAATTACTATGCTATTAAATGAAAGAAGGACAGTAGAACTAACCCCCTACTTTTGTCAATTAATCTCTTCCATTTCTTTCATGCTATGGGGTTTCTTATTACAGTCATTGAAAAATGAATTGTACCATTCTATGTTCGAATGATGTATTTTTATGAAAAACATGAACAAGGAAACATTTCAGATAGTCTAAACTATTTTTTTCTTAAGATTCAGCTGTTAAGCTAAAAAAAGTATTTAAAAATCAGCAAAATTCTATATGGGACTAGTCATCAACTTCCACCACAGATGTGCAAGGAAGGCAGCACTAGGATCATTTGTCTTGTGGTTAGAAGTTTGTGATCCTAACTAGTATATTGTCTATTAATTCATATAATGTGCATAAATTAAACTAATCTCTCATACACCTGACAAAATTATGTAGAAATCCCAGTGAAAATTACAAAGTTCCAACTGTTTACATAGTAAGAAAATAATGAATTATTTCTTACAATGCACAGTATGTTTTCTGTTTCACCCACTTCGTGAAATCTCTTGCAAAAATTCCCTACTGAAATATCCATGCTCTTCACTGCCACCAACCTGTTCTCATCAGCTGGAAGGTTAGTCCAGATTTTGCCCAGTCGAGAGGAACTTCCTGGACCAGACTGGTTACAACCAGCAACTGCAGGGAGCATCCTGTCTGCCTGTTTGCTCTTTCTGTGCAGTTGTGGCGTCCAGAAAATGTTAAGAACTTTCTATGGCATTTTAATCCCAGATCATCTTGTTTCTAGCTTTGCTATAAAACAGTTTGAAGAGACTAGTACTATCACTAACAATGCTAGTACTCGTAAGGTGAAAGGAAAATAAGTGAGTGAACACTAGTATTGGAAGAACTCGTATACGGTAATTTGGGTAGAAAAACCGCTCTCCTTGTTATGGATCTTTTGATGTTGAAAGACTCCCAGTTTTTGTTTTGTTACAACTTCTAAGTAGGAAAGAACAACAGGAAGGCAAAATCATGTAATTACATTAGAGGGAATGGCAGATGTTGCAAATTGTGGTAGAAGCAAAAGAAACAAAGGATTAATGACAAGTACAGTAATAACAGAAACAGCAGCGGTGAAGTCAGGTGAAGTCAAACAGCAAGAGCAGCAATAAGGAAAGAATCAAAAATAACAATTATGAGTTTCTTTGCCTTTCACTAAACATATGTTCACAAAGAAACCATTTTACCTCCAAGCATTTGGATCAAAGTCTCCTATTAGTAGTCATTCATGGATATTACTCAGCAGAAGCACTCTATGCACAGAAGGAATTATGCAAACCTAAAGTGATTTGTTGGTAGTACATCTCCTAGTTAGAAGTTGCACTACTCATCATCATCAGTCATATCTAGTTTTCCTTCTGCCTTATTTTAATACAGCTTCTCGCTTCAATGTCACTACCATGGATGAGGTACGCTTGGGCTATGAATCAAAAAAGCAAAATAATCAATAAGTTTTAAGTTTTCTGTATGATGTGTTCAAGCATTCCTTTCACTAAGTTGAAAATACAATTGAAAAGTTAAAATTATATAGCTCAACATACTGAGTTGAAAATATATTAATTGGAGAGGCAGTTCCATGGGAGTTCCATATATTCATTCACTGAAAAATTCAGGTTTTTTTTCCTGAACTTCTGTTTAATGGTTCAGTCTTCTGCAGTTAAAATCTGTTGCGTTTCACTGAACTCTCTGCCCACATCTATACCTTCTCCTAGGCTGAGCCAGCTATGAGTACGTGGCTTCTCCTTTTTGCCTCTCCTCAGGGCAAATATATAATGGTACAACCATCTCTGAGTATTTAGGGGATTCATACTTTAGGGATGAGAAAAATTAATTGGTGGGGTGCAAAAAGCAAGGAAAAGGAAAAGGACAAATTAAGTCAACAAAAATTAAGGCAGAATATAATTACAATACTAATTAGAATAGTTTTCCAGTAGGAATGGATCATTTAAATATGAACAAAACACAATAATGAAGGACTCTACTGTTGGGACATCTCTTTTACTTGCCAAGCTGTGCTCTGAGAATAGAACTGATAACATCACCAGATTTTTTTTTCCCTATCTATAATTCCAATTATTTTATTGTACTTTTATGTTTTATTCTGAAGAATGCTTTCAGGACATTACCAATCTCTCTTTCAGCTTAAATCCCAGTACTGCTGCTTTGTAAATTAAAAAATGTTGTGTTTTTTTTTTTTTAATTTATCCTTGAGAGTGTCCCAAAAAATAACTAAAAGCTATGTGAGTTATTAGCTCATACATTAAATAGTTCGTAATTCATTTACTAGAAGATTTTTACACTTCTTAGTTTTAATGAGGTTATTTCTAGGGCAACAATAGCAAGCAAATAATGTTGTAAGAACATCTGGTTGTACAAAGGATTAAGTTAAGGCTACTTTGAATAACTCTGACACCTTGTATTTTCACCCCCCCCCAAATCAGTATATTGTACTACCATAAACTTAGGAGTCTTCTGAGTGAAGGCAATTAGAGATATTACATAAAGATATAATGATACTGTTTTCACAATCAATATGTGGAGACCTTCACCCTTTTCAAAGAGAACAAGGACTAAAGGAATTTAAAAATTGAAATTTGGGTATTTTCACTGAATTTTTGTCCCTTAGATCTTCTGTTCTCATGACCAATTGAACAGGTAATTAGAACCTCCATCTTTCAATACAACTTATTTAGGAAGAAAAGAATATAAAGCAGTACAGCATTACGAGAACAAATCTAAATGGAAAAGTTGCAAAAACACTGATCTGAGAACCAACATGACATCCAGTGAATTTCTGAATTCATGCAAAGAGGAGAAAAATATCTGCCTCAAGATTGGCAGCAACCTCCCCAGAGCCCTCATCTAATTCCTATTTGAGCATCTGATGCCTACAAATGAAGTATTATTTGTTTATTTATTCACATATACATGCAAATTTAGCCAACACACTGACACATTGCTTCAGCTGAATGTTTGTGTCACTACGCACTAGAAGCTGAACAGCTAGGAGGCGAGAAAGCGCCTTTTGCATAGTACTTGAAGCTTGTCCAAGTCCCCACTGTCTGCCTAATCTCCTCCATGTGACCGGTTCTGAAGCATCCCACTGGTGGTTGAGGGATGAGCAGAGCTGAGGGGGAAGGTCTGCTCCTTTCCACTGCTGCCACATGATACCAGCTAGTCATTTGCCTGAACCCCACATGCTGAAATCTTGCAACAGACTGCAATTATCGCCTCCTCCTGGCTTAGTCTTTGCAATACCAGAGCTCATTAGTAAAAACACGAATACTGAAAAACTGCATAGCTAAAACAGGTCCATGGTATAATCATCCAATCCAATTTTTAAAACTAGACTGAAACAGAAAACTATCTTAATCCTTGTGATCGATAAAAATAAACCTATCCTAAACCAGTAAGCCTTTGGCATAGTATGCCATGTTCTCACAACATGAAAAAGTAAATACTTTTGAAAATTTAATTTATAATTGCTTTTAGATAGTTTTACTTACCAAATTGCCCATATGGAAAAGGGAAATGCAACCTCTAATTATGACCACAGAAGAACTGAAATTCTACTGCATGGGTTTAATTAAAGTGGATGGTTCATCTGAAGAGATTTTTTTCAAAATTCGTAACGATGGCATTAGCAAGTTATTAAATATGAAAATTAATTGAGAATATGATTTGGTTTGTAGGTCTATAGGGTTCACTAATCATTGCTAATGATTTCCTGACTAATGCTCTGCTGCAATTGTGGCTGTTGCGCCACATATATTCTTCAGTTACATATTTGGTTTTGACCAGATGTTGTCTCCTATTATTCAGTATCTGCCTAAATAACACAATCAGACAAATCAGTCTTGTGTTGGCAAACACTTTCTTGGCAAGTAAAAACTATGGCTTTCTCCTCCACAATTAATTGCTGTTTGAAAAACCTCAGCACTTAATTTGTATTGAAATATATAATCATTCTGCACCTCTTAACGGTAGTTATGCATCGAGTTCAAATTCTGATTCAAAGCCTGGTGGGTTGACCTGGCACCCCGCCCCTAAGCGCCCACATAGCAGCTAACTCACTGCCCTGTGATGGACCGGATGAGAGAATAGGAAGAGGAAGAGTGAGAAATCACACGGGTCAAGATAAAGACAGCTTAGTAAGTGAAGGAAACAGAAAGAGAACAAAGAATGCAAAGGCAATCACTCATGACGCCCCTTAAGCAGACTGATGCCCAGCCACTCACCAAGCAACTGCTAACTTTGAAGTCAAACCCCACTCTTTCTTCCTCTACCCCCAGTTTTTATGCGTGACATTATATGGTATGGAATATGCCTTTAGTCATTCCAGGTATATATTTCCACGTATATAAATACCTGAAAGGAGGGCATAAAGAAGATGGAGCCAGACTCTTTTCAGTGGTGCCCAGTGACAGGACCAGAGGCAATGGGCCTGAACTGATACATAGGAGGTTCCCTCTGAACATCAGGAAACACTGCTTTACTGTGAGGTTGACTAAGCACTGGCAGAGGTTGCCCAGAGAGGCTATGGAGTCTTCCACTTTGGAGACTTCCAAAAAAGCTGTCTGGAAACAGTCCTGGACAACCGGTTCTAGGTGGCCTTACTTGAGCAGGGGGGTTGGACCAGATGACCTCCAGACATCCCTTCCAACCCTTTTGTGATTCTATGATTCCACGAATATGTACTTTGTCCCATCATGTCTTTTATACTTGGTTTCAATTCCTCAGTTGATGATTTTATGAATGCATCTTAAAAAAATAATCCCCCAAACTCACAGTGCTTATGCAAAGGTATCATATCATATGATTTTATACTGCATCATATCTCTAAGCACTGTCTTGTGTATCATGATTTTTTTTGTACGGTATGTTTTTTTCTTCTCCAAAGCAGTGATGAACACCACTCTGAAAATGTGTACTGATCTGAGGCAATGATATTGCTCACTGATCATTGCCTCACTTAGTATTTCATATCTTGTCATTTTCCCATAAATTACCTGAGGATGTGCTCTATGTTAATACACACTTCCGTAGCAATCAACCGTTTGCATGAAGCCATATAAAAAGCGTTGTACCAATGCTTTTGGCACTATCATTAACATAAATTGCAACCTTTCTAATATCAGTTCATATTTACACCTGACAGGATGGAGGAATTAGCCATGTGTAGAGTCATTCCTGATGTAAATCTCCATACTTAATGCTATTTAAAAACATTTTCCAGCCAAAGTATGCTGACCTGTGGCTGTGGTCCAGCATCAAATTTAAACAACAAACTAGTAGAACATTGCTATAAAATAAATTGGAAGGAAAGACTCTGTAACACAAATACTGAAATACCAGTATATGTGAAAGAATCATTTTGACTATCATACATGACTATCATACACTTAATATTGTACTGACCAGATTGGAAAACATAATCTCCTGTTTATAGAAATATTTTTATAAAACCACCAGCAGAGCAGGTAAAATATCAGGCTTCCCCTCATCCCTGTCATTACATATGTTAGGATATGAAACCACTTCTGTCTCCAAACTTGAAAAATAAGCCAAGATCAAAATTTAGTCCCTGGTCCTTAAAAGCCAACCAAGCTCCCATGAGAGCTGATGAAAATAAACTTAATTAATTGGCAAATAAACAAGATCTGCACTTTGTTACTTAGTGTAAAAAGTGTAATTTTATCAAATAACAGCAACACTTCTGGGTGACCACAGGATGAGGACGGTTGTACTTGTTCAGGAAACCATTTTCTTCTGAAATATGGTATAATTCAATATGCCCTAGGGACAGAAATATACTTTATCATAAAGTATAACTGTAGTCATTTCACCTTCATGAAAGTAAATGCCAATAATAATTGCTAGATTCATTAATAGTTCTGATAAATTGTGTCCATCTTATTCAAGAATAAATACAAATCCAGTAGCAGCTATGCAAATGTGCTAACTCGGCACGACTCTGACCACTGCCAATGTAACATAACTAGGACCCAATCACTTTTGGTGTCAAAACATCTTTCCCTTCACAAAACATGAGGTTTAGATGAAGAAGCTGTTCAATGTCAAATTTAGCACATTGTTTAGACCAAAAACAATTGAGGGGGAAAAACCCATAAAAATTGTAATGTATTGTTTTATATTTTCACAGAATCATAGAATCATAGGGTTGGAAGGGACCTCTGGACATCATGTAGTCCAACCCGCCTGCCAGAGCAGGGTCACCTAGAGCAGGTTGCACTGGAAAGCGTCCAGGCGGGTTTTGAATGTCTCCAGAGATGGAGACTCCACCACCTCTCTGGGCAGCCTATTCCAGTGCTCTGCCACCCTCAAAGTAAAGAAGTTCCTCCTCATGTTTAGGTGGAACTTCCTATGCTCAAGTTTGTGCCCATTACCTCTTGTCCTCTCGATGGGTACCACTGAAAAGAGCCTGGCCCCATCCTCCTGACACCCACCCTTTAAGTATTTAGCAGCGTTGATAAAGTCCCCCCTCAGCCGTCTTTTTTGCAGACTGAAGAGACCCAAATCCCTCAGCCTTCTTCATAAGAGAGGTGTTCCAATCCCCTAATCATTTTGGTAGTCCTTTGCTGCACCCTCTCCAGCAGTTCCCTGTCCCTCTTGAACTGGGGAGCCCAGAACTGGACACAGTACTCCAGGTGCGGCCTCACCAGGGCAGAGTAGAGGGGGAGGATGACCTCCCTCCCTCTGCTTGCCGAGTAGAGGGGGAGGATGACCTCCCTCCCTCTGCTTGCCACACTCTTCTGGATGCACCCCAGGATGCCATTGGCCTTCTTGGCCATGAGGGCACACTGCTGGTTCATGGTCATCCTGTTGTCCACCAGGACTCCCAGGTCTCTTTCCACTGTGCTGCTCTCCAGCAGGTCAGCCCCCAACCTGTACTGGTGCATGGGGTTATTCCTCCCCAGGTGCAGCACCCGACACTTGCCCTTCTTGAATTTCATAAGGTTCCTCTTTGCCCAGATCTCCAACCTGTCCAGGTCTCTCTGTATGGCGGCACAGCCTTCCGGTGTGTCAGCCACCCCCGCCCCAGCAGCTTTGTGTCATCGGCAAACTTGCTGAGGGTGCACTCTATCCCCTCATCCAGGCCATTGATGAATAGATTGAAGAGGACTGGACCCAGTACTGACCCCTGGGGAACACCACTCGTCACTGACCTCCAACTAGACTCTGTGCCCCTAATCACGACCCTCTGAGCTCTGTCTTTCAACCACTTATCTATCCACCTTACTGTCCATTCATCAAGCCCACTCTTCCTAAGCTTCCCAATGAGGATGCTGTGGGAGACCCTGTCGAACGCCTTGCTTAAGTCAAGGTAGACCACATCTACCGCCCTCCCCTCATCTATCCATCCAGTCATGCCATCATAGAAGGCTATCATATTAGTCAGACATGATTTCAATTCTTGCAGCTATTAATTTATATTGATTAGCTGTAAAATGTGAAACGTATAATAATTTGACCTGAAGAAGCTGACCTTTTAAGAACAGATATTTTTAAACACTTGTTCTATTTTTCTTCACTTATTCTGCCCAACATTCAGCCAACCAAAAATAAATTGCTCACACAGCCCTATATCAGCTGTCGTAGGAGACAGGTAGGTCGGCCAGTTGGCAGCCTCACCTAAGGTAGCTGCAGAAGATGCTGGTAATAATGATTATTTTATTACATGCAGCATATGTCCAGTAGGAAGCAGACTGAGACAATCAATTCATCTTATCTTGAGAGCTGAACTGCCACACAGTAAAAATAATTTTCAGGTACTGTTGTTTTGCCTGAGATCTGATGTGCTTAGAGCTGGATGAAGAACTCAGTATTCCAATATTTTCAAAATTTCCCTTACATGCTGCTTTTCAATTAATAAAACCAATTGTGCTACAAACCTTCAAACTGTTTTATCTTCTTCAGTCACAGACTTTGAATTAAATTGGTACTTGCTTTTAAATTAGAGTTAATATTTAAATTGATCAGCTGTCCTTGGCTGAATCCTCTAGGGAAGGTCCAGGCAAGTCGCTTCTTGGACTGCGCCTGCTTTTCAATGATTTTGTTCGGGTAATTTCATCTCAGAGAGTGAAAAGAGTAACAACCTCCAAGAGCATATGAAGGGATTTTTTAGTGCATCCCAAAGCAGAATTCGAGAGTTCATAGCTGTTTAAAGGCCTATCCAATTTCAAAAGCACTTTAGATTAGGACATATTTCTACACGTGGCATGTGGCAGTGTGCTGTTCTATGTTGTTGAAAGCAAATGTGGGTTTACTATACCTTGGAAGTCATGTGGTGTTTCCTATGAAATTGTAAAGCAGTTAGTTCTAACATGGTATTGAATTAAAGCAACAACAGCCCTTTTTCTCCCCACAGTCAAAGACATGCCCAGACACTCAAAGCCATTTTGTTCCTTTTTTGACCTACAACTTGCTCTGCATTTTCAAAAGGCTTCCTTTTTAAAACATAGTGAATCCCATTAAAATTAATCAAAACCTGAAAAATGCTTATGTGGCAAATTAACTTTTTATTATTCTACTGGTTTCAAGGATGTTACACTAGATGTGACTTTATTCAACTCAAAACTCTGAAGCGCTGCTCAATTTTTCAAACTGCATAAAGCTATTCAAGTATTTTTACTATATCATGTTTTTTATTATTCTGCACCACCTCCATAATTTCTAGAATCCTTCCATAGAACTCTTATCTTAATTTCCCCAAACCTACCTAATATTAGCACATTAGTTTCAATTAAAACAACTCAAATTTGAGAACAAAGTAATTAAACCCAACAATGAACCCTTCGGTATATTTTTGTTGGCTGCCATAAGCACAGAGTGATTTGGATTCTCCATTATCTCCTAAAAATTGCACTGTTACCCTCTTCCCACGCTGCTTCTGAATTCCACAATCTCTCCACAGCACTGCAGATGTATCAATTCTTTATTTCCACCTGCTAAATTCTGATCCTCTCTCATTGCCCCCACTGTCCATTAAACCCTTGCCCATCTTCTTCTGAAGAGTCTGAAAATTATTTGAAGAAGAGTAATTATAAAGAGAGAAGTAGCACCCACAAACAAATTTTTATAGCTTGAAAAAATTATCAGTGGGAGGAATAAGCCTTCTATATGTACTAATAAGAATTAGCTAAAAAGCAAGTGAGAGGAAGAAAGAAGTAATCAAAACCATGAAAGAATGGAATTAAGAGAGAATGAAAAAAAACAATTGTTTTCTTTAGTATTGAAGCTATACCCTAAGAAGTATAGTTTTTCCTTTGCATTTTTTTCTTTACAAACTTGCTATTTAAATATTCAACCACAGTTGAAAATTTACAGTGCATATTGTGAGTATTTTGAATCCTTTTGACCTCCTGAAACACCTGTTTTGGGGAAGAGACAACTCAGAATATCTGAACAAGTTTTACTACCAAATTTTATATATATATGTATATATATAAAAGAAGAAGTATGCTGATCTGTTTGAAAATCCTAATGATAGTAAAACATGAGGGTAAAACATAGTAGCAAAGTATGAGGAAAAAAAACATAAAATAACTTTGTTAGCTTAAGTTTATTTCTAGAAACATCACACAATAAGACAACAGACAAAGCATTTCCCTTAAATGTTAAAATGGCCTATTTGTGTAAATATCTGTATGCCACTAAAACTCAGTTGTCACAAACAAACAAGAATTTGTGGTGTTGATAATCCAGGGATTGTAATCTCTATTTAAATTTGATATCAGCTTTTTGTATGTTAGGCTTTTTATTATAGAATAATAATAGCGTGTTTTAATTAAAACATAGTAAAACTACAGAAATGACAACTTCATTCATTAATATAGGCGGAATGTGGGGAAGCTCCTGTGCAGAATTTGTTACAGGACTCTTCGTCATAGACTCTGGCCAAGTGTGGCCTGTTACTGCACCCCTGTGCACATACATGTACAGGCTTAGGTACCCCTCCAGCAATCACTGGCGATACCAATTGTGATACATTTTTTCAGACTTTTGTCACATTATTTTTGTATAAGAAAATGCACACCAGAACCAAGCCCTACTTTTTCCAGAATGACAGTAATCCCAGTCATTACCATTTCTTAAGTTCCTCTTTAAATAATAAATAATCCCTTTAAGAGGCTTATTTAAAGGCCAAAGAGAAATAGAAAAGGTTGCTTGCTGTAATTCCCCTTCAACTTCATTCAAAAAATTTATTTCTTATTAATTACAGATTTTGTCCTTTGATACAGAACTAAGCAAGCTATTGCTTAGTCTCTTGTATAAATTATTATACCAGGAATACACTCACAAGTTGTTCTATGACTTGCAAACATGCTACTACTTTAGTTTGTAGGATCGTGAGTGATTTACTAAAAGCTTCTGCAAAGTGAAATACAGTCTTCTGACAAGAATTATGCCTTTGTCCCCTATTCTAAGTGACTTACATATGAAAGTGAGGATGCACTCAGCCATGTATGCCATTTTCTCTCGATTACTCCAGTTGCGCAATGCAAGCATGACTTCTGTGGCTTTAGAGGGGGCTTGCACCACTCTTCAGCAGTCCTGAATGGAACTAAAGGCTACCAGTGCCCCCCCACAGTCTTGACCCCAGGGCATGCAAATCCGAGGAGCCCTGACAGCAAGGGGAGGGTACTTTCTGGAGTGCTTTGCCACCCTGGCCCTTCTCTAATTCCCATTAGAGAACCTATCATAATGACCATGCCTCCTCTCCTACCCATGTCCATCCATTTACCTTGGAAAGATATCCAGACTTTCAGGGAATAGAGTGGTCAGGTTATTCAGGGCACGTCCAGGCTGCATTTGGAGATGAGGGCTCTGAGGAGCAATGTAAATGTTCCTGCCTTGAGATTAATACTCATCTATACTCTCCTTTAGTTCCAAAACAGGTTAAACCTAGTGCCATGTGCCTGATGTTTGAAAAGTATTCATTTGTATTAAAACCAAAATATTTTATGAATCAAAGCACACTTCTAAATGAAAGAGCAGAAGAATGAGGAAATTTATGAACATGGAAAATATCAAATTGAAGATGCCACCATTTTTACTGATGAAATACAGAGGCATTAGGAATAAAAGAAAAGCTAAAAAGATGTTCACCACCCTACTCCAGTGAAATGGCATTAATGATCAGTCTTAATACAGGAGATAGGACTTCAGTAAAGTCCATATTGCTTCCCTTAGTGCTGCCCTGCAATTAATCTGATAGAAATCTCAAAGAATATCTTGAAGTAGGAGAGAAATTATTTTACAATTTGTTTTGATTATGCTCAACTTATTTATTCAAGATTTTGTCAACAAGAAAGCATTTCTATTTTTCAGTCATTGACAAAGATGATGATCTATTCTATTATCATTCCTCAGTCATGACTCCAAACAAGGATTACAAAGTTTGGGAGACAGAGAAAAAGAATCCTTAATAGATTGACTTTACAGGATTTTTTTTTTGTATATTTGCTCTTAAAATACAGATAGTGAATTCCTGATGCAACGGCATTTAATAAAAGGATTACCAAAGTTAGCATGACATTGAAAAAGCAATCAACCCTTTTTCTGTTTCTCTAAGCATTTGTCCATATAGTTGCACTACTTTGAATAAAAATGAATCTCGACAACAGTAATATAAACACTGGAATGTCTTATTCTTTTTCTTGTGTTCACTGGAATCCATATACAATACAAAACACTAACAGTCAGCCCACAGAAGATGCCAAGTGATTTGACAAAATGGGTAACTACATTATGTTTCTTTTGTCTGGGTGTTACTGTACAATATGAAATCTGCACGTGTCCAAAGAAAATGAGACATTGACATTGGGATGCTGCATGCAAACAGTTGCTCCGCTTTAATAATGAGCCAAGTGGATGTTAGGAAAAAGTTCTGTGGGTAAAACCTTAGCTTCATCAGAGGAAAGACCTAATTTGGCCTTTGGCAGACTTTCACAGTTTCTACTCATTATCCTTCTTCGGCTTTTGTGTGTTCACAAAGTCTTGCTGGTGTTACCGATTTCTTGTACTTGAACATGTGAACTGTGAACAACAGAGTCGGCCAGCAGGTCACAGATCAAGGTGCAGTACTAATCAGAGCAGGAGTTAGGATTTTTATGGTTCATTGAGATTAAGCCAGCTCTGTGCTTAGCATGGTAAATGTTGATCTGCGTTGACCTTTCAGTGGTGGCCAGCAATCCTCTCAATTCCTTAGGACTGCTATATTGAAACACGCTTTGCACAGAAATCGTTAAACAAACAAAACTAAAACACCCAATCCAAACAAAAGAAAACTCTCATTACTTCCAACTCCCTAACTTTTGGAGATTTTTTAAGATATTTTTTGATTTGTAGGTGAAAAATTGCATAGTGGTGCAGAGTATCATCACAGATGAATTATTTTTGGTCTGCTTGCAATTTCAGATTTTCCAGAAAAGAGATTGGTTCAGTATCTCTTCCAAACATTCTTGCTACTTGACACAGTGCTTTGCAAAAATTGATGAAAACACAGTCCATGCCATAGGGGACAGATGATTAAAAAGAAAAGAAGCTTTGATCTGTTACTTCTCTGTCATTCAAGAGTAACACCACCGTAAATACTATTAAGATTTTACAAAAGTGTATGTGAAATCAGAATATGTTACAAATATCAGAGGTAGAGACACAATGAAACATCAAAGAGGAATGAGTAAAGGGGAAAGAGAAAAAAAACACAAAAAAGAACTTCTGAGATGGACTTATGTTAGCAGAAAGCAGATTACTAGTTCTTACGGTGATGGGAGAAAAGATTCTGTTTAACAGTACAGCATGTTCCAAAATACAAATACTTTTGTGGATACAATTTAAACTTGGTACAATAGATTCATTATAGCTATTCATCTATGCAAGTGGTTTGGTAGACACGTGATTTCAAAAATAGCTTGACAGATACTAAATATGTCTTGAATTTATGAGTTAGTAAGATCTGTCCTATAAGTTACATGTATCTAATTGCATATCTGTAGTTTAAACAAAGCATCGCCATTGCTGTTGTGGCAAAGCACAGGATCTTAATAAGCTGCAGGTTAAACCCCACTATTAGTTGCGGAGCATGTGTTTGCTTTACAGAGTCCATGCTGACTTACCAAAACATTCCAGCAATTTCTGCAAAGCAGTGTTATGGTAGGCTTCCAACAGAAACTAGCATAAAGGGTCTTTTCTAGGGTAACTGGAATAGTATGCACTAACCAGCTGCTACTTTCTGAAACTCAATACAGTTTAGCACCTAAGTTGGTAACTGATTCCAAATCTTTAGCTGATGCTTCTGAAATGCTGGACTGCATTTCAGTCTTCTGCATCTTGTTAGCAGCTCTGTCTTCGTCATTGCACTGGCCAACAAATGCCCAGATTCGAAGTTTAATTTCCACCAGTAGATGCAGTAAGCATCCTTTCCCTTTTTCTTAAATCTGCAGATTTAAGATCTTACTGATTTTTTATTCTTATTCCTATTCCTATTAATCAAGTGAAATATCTTTCCCACTCCTTATTCCAAAAATCTGAGGAAGCAATCATGAATAATTTTCTCTGGGAACACAAATTCCTTGAAAATAGAAGTTACTGTCCATATGCCTTTTCAGTCCACTTTACAGAAAATCAGAGATTTATTAAGTTTTTTCAACTTCTCACAGTAAGCAAATCTCACACAACAAAATATTTCAAAAGATACGTTGAAAAAGGATCTTGTTGAAGTAATTACTTCTAAGAAGAAGCAATCATTATCTGGAAGCCATCTCCTTCTACCTAAGTTCCTACATCTATACAGATTTCCATAAGGAAATCTACAGGTTCGTATGGCTTATGCCAAAAGCACATAAAGGCACAAAAGTTCAAGGGGACAACACACTCTTCTCCCCCAGTTTATAATGGCAATGATGTTACACAAACCTAATTTTAAAATATGTTGTACTTTTTGCATACTCCCTTTAACCTTTAGTAAAACTCCGTCCTCATACACATTCAGGCAACGTTGGCTGGTCTAAGCTAGACACTGTTTTAACACTAGCAAATCTATGCAGGCAGAGTATGAAATCACTGAAGGGGATTTATGGAAAGAATGGGTTATATTATAGAGAAAATGTGAATAAGTAGGGGAAACGTATGTGGAATTATTCACAAGGTGAAAAGGGGAAATTATTTCAGGCAATCCGTTTCAGACAGAATTCAGAAAAAAAAATTAATAGACTGATTTGGTATCTAACATCAAGCATACATACATAAAAAGAGCAGTAGAAAACCATACTCCTGGAATAAGATGTATTTTGGGCTCCTCATACTTCAGACAGCCACACAGATGTTAGTAATCACACCGTATCCATTCTCAAGTTCATATGCGTCCTGCTGTGTTCCACAGGCTTATCTGATGGCCTCGCTATGAAAAACAGGCGTGATAGAGAGGGTGGGATCTGATAACATCACTAGCAAAAAGTAGTTCTTACAAAGCAGTTCCAGTACTTCCAAACACCAAACGTTAACTAAAGACCGTTTAAAGAGTCTCCTGAGAAGCAGAAAGGCTTTCCAAATGTAAAACCTAGTAAAGAAGAGACAGCTCAATGCCCCAGGCTGTCCGCTGAGAAAGCTCAGGTTAGAATTTAGGAAAGCCTAACTATAACCTTCAGATAATCTGTAAAAGCCACAGCCTGAAGAAATTAAACAGTATCATCTCATCCTTGATAACAGGGCAGGCAACGTTTCAGTAACAGTCGAACACTTTTCTTCTTATAAGGCAACGCAGGGCAAGGAAGAAAAGGCCAAGAAGCCGATAGGGAAGTAGGGAATGGAGCTCTGTCTTCTGATCCTTTTGTTCTATGCATGGGAAGATACCATCTTCCCTTAATTGCATATGCTTAGCCTGCTTCTTCATACAGTTATTCATGACATATTGATCTCGGGAATGGGAATTAAAAAAGAAACACTGGATCTTTTTAGTGCATATTTGAGTAAGAAAAAATACTCTAAGTAATGAGAATGCATTTAGGATATGCGTAAAAGATAAATTCTTGTCAAAAAATGCAATGATATGCCACCTAGATCAATTTGGTCAGAGAAATTAATAAACTAATCTGTTTTGGTCATTCATCAAGAAAGATGACTTTTCCCCGGAACAACCTGGGTTCATGAAGAAGCAATGTCTGTTACTGTTTCTGTGAAAACAATAACCATGAATGGTTTTGAACAGTTTTTATGAAACAGGATTCAGTACAAACAGTGGAGTTCTCATTGCCTTCCTCTACCTTTAAGAAACATAGATAGTGATTCTTTTCCTATAATAGATAGAGCACGTTTAAAGAGAGAGTGGATATTGAGAAACAACCAGTTTGGAATATGCCGCTATAACTGCAAAGTTAAAACTCAAATGCATCACTTTCCCTTAAAAAGGCATAGTAAAGAAATTCGGGTTCACAGCACTGCAGTTACGCTTTCCATAGAGGATTTCTAATATTCACAAAGCTCTTATCAGCTACTATTATTTCTAAGAAAAGCCAAAGCAACATGTAGCCTTTTTCACTTAGTCATACTGGATTAAGTCTAATTCCTACACAGCAGCAAAGATAACTTGGAAAATTAGCAAAAAAACTACTTCACCAGGTAAAAGTATTATGAAGATAAATTGAAACCAAGAGAATCAGTGATCACAGTACCTAAAAACCTTTGCTAAGAGATAAGCAAAGGTGCAGAGTGAAACAAAGACATGAAAGAAGGGTGTATTAATAATGGAATGGAAAAAATTACCTCTTAACTAATCATTTATCTACCTAATATTTACCTAGGACGACCCATATGTATATAAGGAGAAACATTTAACCTATGAATTAATGTCTGTTTCAGTTCTATAGCAACATGACAATGACTAAGGGAAAAAGAAGTCTCCAAAAGCTGTTCATTTCCACTTCCAGAACATGAGCATGCAGGTCAGAGTGGAGCAAGAACATTGTTCCTAGTACTCTTGTGCTTGAAAAATCACTAGAAGTTGAAATCAGCTTTTCTTTAGAATCAGCTTTAGAACAGTGACAGAGACGAATCATAGAGTCATTTAGATTGGAAAAGACCCTTGGCATCATCGAGTCCAACCATCAACTCCAGTCTACAAAGTTCTCCCTTACACCATATCCCCCAACACCACATCTAATCAACTCTTAAACACATTCAGGGACGGTGACTCCACCACCTCCCTGGGCAGCCTATTCCAGTGTCTGACCACTCTTTCTGTGAAGAATTTTTTCCTAATGTCCAGCCTAAACCTACCCGACTGCAGCTTGAAGCCATTCCCTCTTGTTCTATCACTAATTACCTGTGAGAAGAGACCAGCACCAACCTCTCTACAATGGCCTTTCAAGTAGTTGTAGAGAGTGAGGAGGTCTCCCCTCAGCCTCCTCTTCCTCAAACTAAACAGTCCCAGCTCCTTCAATCGCTCCTCATAAGATTGATTCTCCAGGCCCTTCACCAGCTTTGTTGCCCTCCTCTGCACTCACTCCAGCACCTCGACATCTCTCTCATATTGAGGTGCCCAGAACTGGACACAATACTCAAGGTGTGGCCTCACCAGCGCTGAGTACAAGGGGACAACCACCTCCCTACTTCTGCTGGTCACACTATTTCTAATACAAGCCAGGATGCCATTGGCTTTCTTGGCCACCTGGGCACACTGCTGGCTCATGTTCAGCCGCTTGTCAATTAGAACCCCCAGGTCCTTTTCTGCCAGCCAGCTCTCCAGCCACACTTCCCCAAGCCTGTAGCGATGCATGGGGTTGTTGTGGCCCAAGTGCAGGACCCGGCACGGGGCCTTGTTGAAGCACATTCCATCAGCATTGGCCCATCAGTCCAATCTATCCAAGTCTCTCTGTAGAGCCTCCCTATCCTCATGTAGATCAACACTCCCGCTTAGCTTCACGTCATCTGCAAACTTGCTGATGATACACTCTATCTACTTGTCAAGGTCATCAATAAAGATGTTAAACAGAAATGGTCCCAACAGTGAGCCCTGAGGGACACCACTTGTGACCAGCCGCCAGCTGGATTTAATTCCATTGACCACCACTCTTTGGGTCAGGCAGGACCTGCCTTTCATAAACCCATGCTGACGAGGCCTGATCCCCTGCTTGTCCATTATATGACTTGTAATGGCACTCAAGATGATCTGATCCATGACCTTCCCTGCTACCGAGGTCAGACTGACAGGCCTATAGTTTCCTGGATCCTCCTTTCTGCCTTTCTTGTAGATGGGTGCTACCTTTGCTACCCTCCAGTCCATTGGGACCTCCCCAGTTAGCCGTGACTTCAGGTAGATAATGGAAAGTGGCTTGGCAAGCACGTCTGCCAACTCTTTCAGCACTCTTGGATGTAACCCATCCGGTCCCATAGACTTGTGCGCATCCAAGCGGTGTAGCAGGTCACTGATCACTTCCTCTTTAATTGTGATGACCTCGTGCAGCTTCCCCTCCCTGTCTCCCAGCTCATGAGGCTGGGTGCCCAGGGAACAGCTAGTTCCACTGCTAAAGGCTAAGGCAAAGTAGGCATTGAGCACCTCAGCCTTTTCCTCATCCTTTGTGACTGTTTCCCTCTGCATCCAATAAGGGAGGGAGATTTTCCCCAATCCTCCTTTTGTTGTTAATGAATTTATAGAAACATTTTTTGTTATCCTTAACAGCTGTAGCTAGGTTGAGCTCTAGTTGCACTTTGGCTGTCCTACATAGATTTACTACGTCTTTATAGTCTTCATGAGAGACCTGCGCCCTCTTCCAAAGGTCATAGACGCTCCTTTTGTTCTTGAGGTCCAGCCAAAGGTCCCTATTTAGCCAGGCTGGTCTCCTTCCCCACCTACTTGTTTTTCAGCACACGGGGGCAGCCTCCTCCTGTGCCTTTAAGACTTCTCTCTCGAAGTATGTCCAGCCTTCCTGGGCTCCTATATCCTTCAGGGCAGCCTCCCAAGGGATTTTGTCAAGCAGTCTTCTGAGCAGGTCAAAGTTTGCCCTCCGGAAGTCTAAGGTGACAGTTTACTAACACCTCTCCTTGTCTCTCCAAGAATCAAAAACAATCATCTCATGATCATGGTGCCCTAGACAGCCACCAACCTTTACTTTCCCCACAAGTTCCTCCCTGTTCACAAGAAGCAGGTCCAGGAGGGCACTTTACCTCGTCGGCTCACTAACCAGTTGTGTGAGGAAGTTATCCTCCACACATTCCAGGAACCTCCTGGATTGTTCCCTCTCTGCTGCGTTGTATTCCCAGCAGATATCTGGGAGGTTAAATTCCCCGACAAGAACAACAGCAAGTGACTGTGAGATTTCCCCCAGCTGCTTATAGAAAGCTTCATCCACCTCACTGCTTTGGTTGGGAGGTCTATAGCAGACTCCCACAGCAACATCAGCTTTATTGGCCCTTAACCTAACCCAAACACTCTCCACCCCATCATCACTATACTTGATTTCCGAGCTCTCATAGCATTCTCTAACACACAGGGCCACTCCCCCACCTCTCCTTTCCTGTCTGTCCCTCCTGAAGAGCTTGTAGCCATCCATTCTGGCACTCCAGTCGTGTGAGGCATCCCACCATGTTTCTGTGATAGCCACTATGTCGTAGTTTTCCTGGTGCATCATGGCTTCAAGCTCCCCCTGTTTGTTGCTCATACTGCGTGCATTGGTATAGATGCACTTCAGATGAGCTAATGATTCCAACACGTTTTTGTGAGTGTGGGCCCCATTTCCCACCAGACCCCTCTCAGGTGCTTCCATGATTTCTAAATGTCTGTCCCTTCTCTCAAATGAAATGGCAGGGTGAGAGTCCTTGCTAGTCAACCATCCTTCAAGCCCTGGCATGCTTCCCTTGGGTTTATTTCTGATGGGCCCAGTTATCTCCCCTTCCCCCCTCATATCTAGTTTAAAGCCCTGTCAATGAGCCCTGCTAACTCCTAAGAAGGGATCAATCAATAAATTTCTTAAGGCTGGACAAGATACATGAAAGCTTACAGGCATGTTTTCTGAAAGAACATTGAGAATTGAATGCTGAAGCCTAAGCGAGTTTTGGAACAGCTTACATCCATCACTTTAGGACTGCAGAAATCCCATTCCTCTCTCAGACTCTTTTTGAAAAACTCTTTTTAAGCAGGAATTAAATCTGCAACGAGCAATCTAGATCAGTTAACATTTAGAGATTTGGAAGTTTATATATTAAGTTCTGATTTGGATGGCTACTTAGGAAAAATATCATATTAAAATTTTCAACTTAGTTTTTATCACAGTCTACCCATAAATCTTATTTACTACTGGTATTACAATTGCTTTATTGTAATAAAACAGATAAACAGCAAATTAAGCTTTCTGTTTCACCTGTTAAACTCCTGAATTCATAAAGGTGCTTGTCTCATTTCCTCTAAAGACAACAGGCATGAAACAGTAATTCATGTACTGCAGTAACTCTGCTTTATGCTTTTCATATGCTGCCTGCAGGCACAGTGAATGGGAATAAAAATTGGAACACAACACCAGCAGATCTTATTCTGTTCTTTGTATCTATGCTTTTAGCTCCCACACTCCGATTATTTGTTACAGCTCCTACAGCTCTGGGAAATGGCAGACTCGCAGATACTGTGAACACAGCAGCCCTCCTCCCTTCAGGCTCCCATTCCCAGGGTGAAGGGAAGAATGGCACAAGAGCGTGCTGTTTCCTCCACATTTTGGAGGCTGAGATCGGTGGTCCATGAATATTTTCATATCAAGGAAATCACAGGCAAGTGTTATTAGGAAGTCTAATGGCAACAGTGGATGAAGATATATAATTTTATTAACTAGCATTCTGCATTCTATTAGTATATTATATTACTGTCCTGTACACCACCTTGCTTCTTACAGCAAAGAAGGGAAGCTTCTTCCTATAAAAGCAAAGTGATTCTATATCTTGTTTTGTTGCTTTCCCTCTTGTTAACCAGTGGGCACAAAATAATTTTCTATCCCCAAGTTCCTGTTTGCAAATGAGGGAAATGTCCTATCACCTCCAACAACAACTGGAAAGTGTATGGGGATCAAAAACTCAGAAAACAGCTAGCTTTCTGCGTGTCCTCAGTACTAAACATATCATTATCTTCTCAAAATGGAAGTTTCCAAGGAAACGAGAAGAAAAGAGGATATGAGAAATGTAAATTTAAAAGAGCAAAACAAAACAAAAGTCTGGTGGGTTTTTTTTTTGCAAATTTACATAGACATGTACACTGTTATTAAGTTGCAATTATGGTCTGTGGGCTTATAATTTCATTCATATATTAACAGTACTAGTTACTTGTATTGCCAAGATGAAGGCCCTGTCATGCTAATAACTGCATATTCACAAAGGAATTCCTATTCTAAAAAATTATTATCTAAACAGACACTATAGACAATAAGAAGCATCAACCTCACGCTGACAGAACTGAAAAAACCAAGAAAAAAATAAATAAATTGTTAGAGTCATAAAGGAAATCTGTATTAGAGTCCGGAACTGAACACGGATCTCCTCAGTATGTAGTTAATTGACATAAAGGCGGTGAGACAACTGCATCCACCGCAGGCTCCCTGCCTGCAAATGGCTTCCCAAGAAATTTACAGTGTACTTGTAGTTTTATTGTTTATTGCGATAATATGGTGTATTTTCAGCAGAGGTGTTTGGTTTTGCACTTCCTTAAGAAAGTCACCAAGCTATCTAGACTAGTTTTTTTTATTTTCTTATGGTCTTTTGCTAAGACTTTGAAACAGACCCCTAAGTCTGAGTATAATTTAAAACATATTGGCCTGCAAGTTCAAACCTAAAAAAACCCCAACAAACCATAAACCCAAAGCAGTAGTGAAGGAAAACTGCATTTGCACATAAGTCTTTACTTGCTACTAGACAAGGATTGTTCATCCAGCCTTGAGTAGAAAACTGGACCAGATCACCTTCTGCAGTCCCTTCCAACCTGAATTATCTATGCCATGGTCTCACAAGAATGCTGTTTTCGGGAATGTTTTCAGAAGTCACTTATGATTTAATTTACATGGAACATCTTATTACTGGCTTCACTCAGACTAAGTGAGAAGGCAACAGCACCGTGATCTGTAAAATCACTCTCAATCCCTATTGCTGGCAATGATTTGAATCTGTTCTCTGGGACGTACGTGTCATTTTGCTTGGAGGAAAGCCCATGATTAAGAAAAAAGAAATGGACCTGGAGGAATAGGGAACCAAAGTCTAAAACTAACAACAGAACTAGAAAGCTTAGTTTGTACAGACTGCTTTTCATCTGTCTCTCTCAAAGCACGTGGCTATGTGAATTCTTTGACCACTGTGCCTGCAGCCAAAAAAACCCCACAACAACACATGTTTATTAATGTGAAGGCTTTCCTCATATACAGCAATTTGATGCAGTTTCCACTGCATAAAAACCCCCACCTATTTAAGCTATTATTAGCAGCATATCATATATTAGTGCAATTGTATACACCTTGACAACCTTTTCAGGAAATGCATAACCAAAAGCAGCAAGAGTTATAGTTCACTGATGGCTAGTTAATCACTTTCCATTAATAGATCAATAAACAGCTTTGATTGTGATTTGTTTAAATATGTTAACTGAGCAATTTCTCCCTAAGAAGGAATCATGTTGAAAAGCGATTGAGGCCCAAGAGGCAAAAAGGTGAACAAGTTGAGTTGCTGCGGTCTTCTCAGTTTTCTCTGTTCTCGTTGATGTAATTTAAAACAAATGGACTAAGTAATTCTAAGTGTTTATTTAAGTATCTGAATGATGAAAAGGAAAAGTTCTGACTTAGAAAAGCATCTCTGGACAAGGCCACAAATACTATCCTGATCCCATGAAGTCTACGGAAGTTTTAGCACAGGCTTCAGTACAACCAGGATTCAACCTCCTGAGGAACACAAAAATGTCAATTTATTTTTTTTTTGCTTCCGTTTCTTTGTGTGGGCACCATGCTGCAATCATTTATACAGAAAGCTCTGTGGTAGAAGAAGCCACATGAGTACTTGGAGCTGTGCTGTGAGATGAATAGGGTGTCATGATGTATTTAGCAAATAAGGCAATCCTCCAAAGAAAAAAAAAAAGAAAACAGAGAAAGGTATGAAAAATTGGTTCCTTAGCTTAGAAGCCACAGACTGAAGCCAAGAACACATAGCTTAGAAAGAAAACGTATTGCCCTCTTCCCCACTAACACACAAATCACTGCTGTGCTATGTGTACAAACCATTATAGCTGTTATGCAAACACTGCAGTGTGATTCTTTGTTACTATCTAGGTTAAAATGAGCTGCCTTTGTTGTTTGTTTCTCTCACTTCCAAGAAAAAAACCCAACCACCTCACAGAGTATCTCTGGAAATTCACTTTCCAGACCAATAAAAGTGGCTTATAAAGAGCTTCTAAGAGAATTTATTTTTCCATTTCAAAGGTGGAAACATGAACGAAGATATATCTGCAAAATACACCCAAACATTTCTGAGAAGCTTAAGAAAGCAAATGTCCGGAATTAATTATTCCTTAAAGAAATTTTTATTAAGTTATTATTTTTTGTGCTTCTTAATTTTTCTTCGAACTCTAGAAGCTAGGGTAAACATCTGCAATTACAGTATGTATTTATTATAACACAAACATATACTAACAAGTACAATTTAGTCCTGAAATAATACTTTTACACATGTAAAAAAGGAGACTCTAATGCTGTACTCTGTGTGAACTATGAGGTTTCTATGCACATTATCTACAGCTCACGTCCCCAAGCAAATTCTCTTTCTAAATACCCGCCCAAAGATACATCCATATACTACTTTTCTGAAGCGTATGCAAGCAGAGAGCTTGTATCCATCAGCAGAATCACAGTAGTTCTAGTTATGAACGTGATTCAGGATCCTATACATTAAGGCCCAAGAAAGAGGAAGTTATTTTCCACTTTGCAGAGTCTCTGTACTATGCTAAATTAAGCAAAATAACAGCAACAGCGACAAACCATGCATTAGAAACAGTTCGAGAACAGCAGGGAGAAGGGAGAGGAGTATCAAGCATTACAGCATCTATTAACTAACAGAACGCTTATGGAATAGGGATAAGATGCACACACATGCCAAATGAATCTATACCACCTAAGAAAAGATACCAAAATAAATTAATGAGGGGAAGCAGCTTAAAGTATAACACTGTAAGCATCCAGTCATCAGTTTCATCTGAAATGCATTTTAATTGCTCCTACCACAATGAACTCATTTCACAGTCACAAAAATGAGTTATACATTTCCACCTATAACCCAGTCTTTGTTAAATAGCATTAAAGATTTACTTAACATTAAATACTATCACACACAATTAGAGCAGATAAAGTACTAGGTGCATATTAAGAGTTTCTAAAACTGAATTCCTTCTTTACGTGCTGTTTTACTAATTCTGAAACTATCCATACTTTCGCCTTTATCAGTTCCGGGTAAGGCTTGTTGAGGAGGCACATACAGCAGTGCTAGGACTGTTCTCTTCCACTAGCAGCAAAATTTAGGAAACTTATAATGAATCTACTTGTAGGTAGTAGCATATCCTATTTCTCACGCAACCACATTACTGATCATGCCAATCTCTACCATGTGTAAGGCATCTTATTACCCACAAATAGTCTGTGTTTAAGAAACTGTTTCAGACATATTAGTGGGAAAATCCCAACCCTCATTCAGCCGGTGCCCTTGCTGACTGTAGCATATGAAAAGTGACAACCAGAAAAACAGATTAAAGTTCAAAGCAATTTTTCAATGCCTCTATTGATTAAACTTTGTTACCCTGTTTACCAAAGCCTCCTGTGTTAAGGAGCAACAGTTCTGAGAGAAGAACACACAGTTTTGTGATGAAACAAAATTCATTTTAGTAGTAAGCAAACAGGCAAAATTTCCTAAGAAAATAATTTCTTCTTTATTTTCAATTATTTACCTCTTTGTGAACTTTAATGAAGGAGAACAAACAAGTATGTTCAGAGAATGAACTGGTCTAAGAGGAATACCTGTTGAATTGTTCAGATAAAGCTCTTCCACACTGTATTTAACTCATATCCCATTCTCAGCCTACCTGGTGTATTCAGCAGCCGGGACATCTTGCAGGAATAGGAGATAAACTGCTCGCAGTACTCAGCACTACTGGTAATGGCAGAAATCTGGTCCATTGTTGCACTGTAGTTGAGTTGCAGTACAGGTAACTTTTCCAGGCTATTGCCTCCCACAGAAGTCTGCATTTGCAGATCATGATACACAGTTGTCCATACTTTATCCTCTGAAAGAGAGGGGGAAAAGATAAGACAACAAATGGTAAGAGGCAAAAAGTGGAAATGAATTAAAATAAATCTAGGCCTTTGACAAAAGATAAAAATGTTCCGCAAGCTATTTTTTGAGGGGGTAGTGGGGAAGAAGGGCATTGCACGTGAAAAGTCATCATGTGGGAGTATAGTTCCAACAACTATGAACCGATGAAAGGAAGAAACCCTGATTGCCTTTGTAGTTTTGACAACCGATATACTGTGTGAGGAGACTTCCTTGAACAACTGTTGAGACTTCCTTGACCAACAAAGTGATATATGGAACTAGTAAGGATTAGCTTTGATCAGAAATTGATCTGAAGGACACAAGGCTAATACACTAAAGATTCAAGGTTTCTATGTGAGGAAAATTCAATGTGCATGGTAAATTGCTGTGGGTTGGAGATCTATACTGCTTTGCAGTACTGTAACAGGGATGCACCAGATTCTTATGTGATTACATCATTTAGTGATTAATAATGAAAACACTGCAGTTTATCAAGGTTTCCACATTTTTACCCAAGCTGAGTTCCTAGGGTAAACCAAAATTACTGTTTATTGAGACCCAAATATTTTACAATAGCAGCACCATATGACCTCGTTGATTATGGTTATGGTATGGATATCAACAGAAGAAATAATAGAAGTAGGAGACAATGGAAATACAAAAGCTTCTGTTTAGTTGTGTAAAGACAAAAGGAAGGGGGAAGGACAACGTCATTTTGGTGATAAGAAATACAGCGGAATTGGCTGAATCTCAATGCTTCCCACAGCCTAGTGCACATGCAAGAAGTGTGTAATATCCCGCATACAACAGTCTCTGCATGCATTATACTGCTTTAAACTACTGAACAGCAAGTCACTAGAAGTGTTACTGTGTGCCATTTGTCAGTAGGTACCAGAGGAGATTTAAGATGACATATCATAATAATGAAACAACACACCACACTCCTCTTGTTGGAAGGTAGTTTAGAAAGGAAATAAAGAAAAGGCACAGAAATTTCCCTGTTATAGAGCAACCATTACTTTTTCGTAGAGGGACATTCCACAGAACCAAAATGAAAAAAAAGATATTATGTGAGAAAGACATAAGGTTTCAGAATTAAAACAATGAAGGTTCAGTCAATATCAGTGATACTGTCTTCCTGTAAGAAAACTATTCTATCACTTAGGTGTGAAGAACTTTTAAATTCAAGTTGACTAGCTACCAGTGCAAATAAACACTGTCTCAGCTGATACTTGCTACTCATAGTGTCCATCTCAAATAGCCGAGAACTGAAATAGGTCAATCCTCCTCTGTGTTACTATGAAAGACTGACAGTAAATAAAACCCAGAAAATTCTCTTTTTTCTACAGATTATCCTTTAGCATATTACAACAAAGCTTCCTAGAAGTGCATCAGGTTATGCCACTAATCTCTATGGTGTATAGTTCTGTGATATTTTAAGTTGTTTTTCTGTTTTTCTGATGAATTTTCTTTCTGCCAAGTCAAAGAAAGGTGTCTTGGACTTGGAATAGGAAATGCAAAACTTAAAAAGAATTCTGTAAGAATCTATTCTGGCGCCTTGAACTGGCTTGCACAAAAGCCCTGTTTCCCAGATGAGCCAGCCAGGCCTTTGCCCCAGACAGTTCAGCTGTGGCTGTAGAGCAACACCACTGACCACAGTCCTTCCAGAGATGCAGAGAAGAAAACATGCCATGATGCTAACTTTGCTGTATTTATCACAAAAACAGATTCTCCAGGGAGATCATCTGGCAGTTTCAGAGAACACTAATTCACCTGACAGACGTGCCTTACAGCAATAAAAACCATAAAATGTAGTACATAGCAGTATGTTTTCAATTCATCTATGTAAATCTCATACCTGTTAATCCAAATCTCTTGAGTCACTCCAAAACTTGTGGCCCAATACTGCGCTTCAGTATTTTAACTACATGAAAATACTTTGATAAACTGAGGCATACTCCAAAGTGCTTCAGTACTTCATCAAGTTCACAGAAATGTGCTTACATAGACTGATGAGTTTCAGGTGCGACCCAGAGTAAATTTAACTTTCCATGTTATGATTATTCTTATCTCCAGGACTCTATACTCCAGTTTATTTTCCAGTCTTAATTTTCACTGCATAGTATCAGGCTATTTTGGATTACACGGAGTCACGTGGACCCATGTGTTTGTAACTGATATGGCGCAAGTCTTTCTAATCAAATGTTCGGAGATAAGGTAAGCAAAGCAGACGGATCCTCCGCAGGGAGTACGCATCACCAGCCAAATGAGATGAAATTCAGCAGGTGATGCAAGATGGTAATCACTTTAATATTCATATCTTTAGTCCAAAGCTCTATATCAAAAACGATGCTATTCTGGCACCAAGAATAAAAATAATTTTAAAAAAGGAAGAAAAAGAATTCTTATTTCTGTTTTGCTTTTATCCCACTCCCAAGTACAGAGGAAAAATTTATAATTGTCACCTGTCAATTTATATAGAGAATTCAACACAGTGCTGTTGAGAGCCTGGGACAGAAGTTTACTGCATTTTCAAGAAAGGACTGAGATAGTTTGTACGTTCACTGACAGCAATGTCTCATTTTTGGCAGAAAATACTGTACATGTAAGAGCTCTAACATGGTAGTAAGGCATGTACTAGGCCAGTTAGAGCCTCATCGTGGATTTCTGAGCCAGTAAAGACTCCTAGACTAGCTGTTAGGAAGCCATTTTCTGTCAATAGTACACAGAAATCTCCTTTAAGACACATGGAAGTGAAAAATATGTCCTAGTTAAATTTAATTTCATATATATTCCTGGAAGTTATAGTCACCACCATATTAGTATGAGTATTCCCCTAATACTTTGGCAATTATTTTAAGAAAGCATGACATATGGCTAATGACAAGTTTTTAGAGACAGTTTGTCGGTCAGAGCTGTGTATATGACTTTTGTACAGCCAAACACACCTATGAAGAGTAGACACCACTTAACAATTATAATGCTGTTAAGTAGCATCACCTATATAATATTCTATGTGCTTATGACCTTTGTTATTCAAATTAAAAATGACATTAAAATGAATTCATGTTGAGAGTAGTTATTAATAATTTAAGGATACTTATAATATTCTCATAATATGTCTTTATCAGACACATATTAACAGGAAGTTAAAAGGTCATCTTTAAAGGAAATCCAAGTATGTTTTAAATCACAAAAATGCAATAATATTATACAAAAGGGTGTAAGTGAAATTTGAAGTAAAGTAGGGAAACAAAGGGGTTTTTTTCAATATTGCATGGGACAGTTGCCATTTCCTGGGGGCTCTGATAATGTACTTCTGCACCTTAGCCCACTGTGTACTGTTTTCTTTGAGGCTGGTCACAATACTCTAGTGCAATGAGTAGTCCAGTCAGTCAATGTAAGTGCTGGGCCTGGCTTTGAATTTGAAACTTACATAGAGCCACGGAACTTTGGGAAAAGACACGGAAGTTGAGCGAAAAAGTACATAGTAGAAATCTTCACATTTATGTACAATTCAGGTTTATGGTGAATCTCCCATCACTAGCTAATAAAACCCAAGAGACTTCTCAGCTGTGTTGCAGTTTAAGGAGCTAGGCTGTAGAGTGATACAGTTTCTTTTGATATCACAGTAACATTAAGAAAACAAGAATTACCTGATCTACTGACCTGACTGAAAAATAGATTATACAATCAAAATTAGGTAAAGCATCATTGCTAATTGAATTAACTCCATTTCTTTTTTGCCCAAAGTTAATCCTCTGCATAGATTTAAATTAATTTCAGATATATTGAAAGTTGGAGCAGTCTCCATTATTCCATTCTTAATTTATTCTAAGAAAGACTGATTTTTAAAAAGTTCACTTAAAAAAATCCCCAAACGTTTCCTAGCCCCATTTTAAGAAAATGAGTTACTTGTGAAGTCTCGGAAAAGGAATTCTGTTGCTAAGATGAGTGCTATAAATTCGGGATGGATCCATTATACTTTCCTTATAGACAATGTTTTTGAATCCTAGTTTTAAGAGGAGAAAGAATTCAAGGTAGATTGGCAATAAGCTGTTTTTATAGCAAGGTGAACCAGAGAAGTAACATATGCATTGAAAACATAGCACATGTCCTACTCTGTCCTCTCTCTTCCCCTCTAGCTGTCCATATTTTAAGATAAAGTGACTTTTGCCTTCAGCAGAAGAGACTGGATACTTCCATACACATGGAAGCATAAGAACTACCTGCAATCACTAGGCTGATAGTAGCTTTGCCACTGGAGGACTGAGTACCAACACCAGCTAACTGCTAACACACTAGGAAGATAAGGCTCTCCCAGATGACCACGTCTTTATTCAAATTCAATTCTTAGCTCTTTTTTAATGTTACACAGAGTGTTGCCATTGTACAGGAAAATAGATATGAAATAGTGGTTCTTTCATCATTTTCTTTTTAGCAGTGAAGAAGGAGTCTAATGGTTTTTGAACTGAATGCAGGAAACCAGTAACCATAGATTCTTAATCCAATTCATAACGGTTTTCACTAAGAACAATCTAATTAGATCCAAACTGCTAAGACATTTGATACAATTATAGAGATAATAGGCTCCATGTAATTTAGCGTATACATCACTCTATGGTGAAGGACTTCCTCTCCCACAGATAGATATTATAGTAAGATTAAGTTCATTAATTTAAGAAGTACCTTTTTTTCCCTAAAATAAGGGAAATGACCATCTATTTCTTCAAAAGGAAATTAAAGTGACAAAATTTACTTTGCTGAAAACACCTGTCAATTGCAATGACTTATTTACAATCCTGCCCACTCACTAGTTGTTTTTCACTAATAAAAAGTGAAATGGTTGACTAATAATTAATTGTGATTAGTAATGATTCACTAATAAAAAGTGAAAAGAACTTCAAAATTTCATTGATCCCCAGCATTCATATGATCAAATCAAATATTAACACAAGTGATTTTTCCCACTTCATATTCAACATATTTTGTGATGGTGGTGATAGTATTTAACATTATGTCACTGACTATTTTCCATATGCTCACTTTCTCCTGTTGTTGAACTTACCTCATTCATATGTTTGGTGCTCACTCAAGCAAGAAAACCTGCTTCTGATAAGCAACCCAAGTAGTCTTTGGTAATGATAATTAACTGGAAATAAGTTTGGAAAATAAGCTTCAGAAAACACAACACGTATTCCACAGGTATGGACATGTTTTTTTCCCTTTTACTTTAATCTACAGTTACAGTTATCACTATTAGAGTTTTACTTTTTTGGCATTAATGGGCTTATGTTCTTAGGATATTATTTTATTTGATATTTTCAAGAAATCAGAAAACATTTTTATTTCTCGGAAAAGATCATTCTCTCTCTGATGAAATAAATCAGTGGCTTTTTTGATGGATGCACCTTCATGACAGTGCTGACAGCCTTGATAAATGTCATCTGGTATGATCACTTTCATCATACACAACCACACCTTGATTCCCGGTTGAAGCCTCAGAGAAGATGGTTTTGAGAAAACTTGAGCATATAAAATAATTCATATTCCTTTGATGACTCTCATTATTTACAAGCCCAAAAAGAAAGATTGCAAGTCCACACCAATATTCATGGTGTGCTTCGTCCATCAGCCATAGGCAAAATGGACATGCTAGAAACGTTAATCCTCAAACTGATGGCATTTCTTCTAGACGGCTGTCTTCTTGATCACTAACACAATAGTGGCTAATTAATTTTTATCCAAAATGTTGCTCGTTGACAATAGTTTTATCCCAAGTTTCTTTCTCTTTGGCACACATACTTGGCATGAACTTGTAGGAAGATGAGTGAGGATAAGTGGTCTGTGCTGATGACCAGTACTACACTGCTGATACCTCTCATCTGCGTCTTCTTTAAACAAACAGTGCATATTCTGTATTCAGATAACATGTAAAGATGGGATGGTTAGCTGAAAGCTCAGTGAACATAAATGTAAGGGAATACCTATGACAAAGACAAAGGGAAGTCATTTCAAGGTGTAATAAAAATTATATCCATCTCCATCTGCTGCTGGGTGCTCTGCATTTGTTGTTAAGAATTGATGCCTGAGGGCCCTATTGGATTTCTAACTACTATTTGATGACTGTATTGCATCAACATTTAGGAATGTGTTTCCTTCACATATGCCAGCCTGAAGATAGCTCTTTACTAGACACCATGTTTTTTACCATCATCAGAGCATTTGTCACTTCAAATTAGATTACTGCAATGTGTTCTACAATATGCTACACTACAAATCACTCAAGAAACTATATAAGACAGCCCATTTAAAAGTGGACTGCCTTCTAGGGAGGACAAAAACTACAGTTGTAATCATCTCATATTATGAGATCTCAAGTTTTATTTTCTCATAAGAACATAGTTGGTATTTCAATTTCTGTTGAATTGTGTGGGATGGTACCACAACAGTCATTAGCAATGCGATTAAACTAAGCATTTTTTGCAGCAATGTTGTAGACTCAAGATCCAATGTATACAACTGATGTAAAAAAAAATTACAGTAGACAATACCCCTACCCCAATACCCTCTTTTCCCTCCTTCCACTTTTTTTTTTTTTTTAGTATCTCTATATATGTCTATGTATATAAGAGTCTAAAACTATATATAGCAATTTGAAACTAATTCTGCTACGGACTTCTAAGGAGCTACAGTTGGTTTATAAAAATGAAAAATGTAGGTTTGACTGAAGTTAATAAGTGTTTTGACAATCTCGCCCAAGATTTGCAAATGTCAATTTTGCAGTAAAGTTACTCTGGTGATATGAATTCTATTGCTTTCATCTACTAATGTAGAAAATGGGGTTTAGATCAGAAAAAATCCAATATTCAGAAGAAAAAAAGAGAAGAGTAAATGAAGAGTGTTCTTATGGAGCAAATTCTATTGAAATCAAAGTCAGTAAATTTCTTAATCTGTTTATGTGGGGAATAGGATCAATCCCAAAACATAATTCAACCATTCCTGCACTAATTTTCTCCTTCTACCATTCCTTTCATTGTTTCTTCATCAAGACAATAATAACTCTTCAGATTTAATTACCAACTACTGATTGGATATTTTCCTTTTTACTTACAGACATTGCCTTCTGAGCCAATGAAACTGTACACTTGCCCTTGTATCTGTGTAGTGTCTTTCATAACAATTCAGCAAGAAGAAAACTTTTGTGAACTTACTGTGACACTGAACGACATAAGTTTATATTTTAAGTCAATGGATAAATCAGATGCTTTACAAGATACAGTGGAAAAAGGTGACCAAAATAATGTTTTCAGGGAAGCAGCTGTGATCAGAGAAGTGATAATGAAATGGCTGTTTCAACACAGCTTATTAGAAACCTGAAGGGACACTACTGAAGTGGGAAGACGGGGATGACTTATCTGGATTACTAGGCATGATTTCAAACCATTCAACACAGTTGCATGTGAAAGGCCAGTGCCAAGAATGTCTCGAGAAACAGGATACAGGTTACTCATGCCTTCAAAGAGAAAAGACTGCAGCAACACAAAACATTGTTATGCTGAAAAACAGTGCCTGGTGGTGGTGGTGGAAGCTTAAATCAGATTTGGGCCCTAATGTAGAAAATCACCTCATATAGGTCTTAATATAAACAAGATTTTAAAAATGATCATATATTGAAAGGAGCCATAAATAGCAAGACACAGTACAGCTATACGAAGGAGGACTCGGATCATTTAAGTGCCTGGTCTAACAGATGGCAATTACAGTTCAGTTTAGATTAAGGAACATTAAAGTCAAAAACAAAGGACATAAAAGAATTAACAGTATGGTTGTTTTCAGCACAGTGAACAGAATATGGGCAAGGGCAGGAAATTTTTTTTATGGTTCAATAACTGAAGAATTGACAACTGATTCTACGTTCTGGGGAGTGGCCTCATACATAGCCAGGCGTTATGCAGCTGGGAAGATCAAACGCATGCACCTCCCTTAAAGTTTTAGTCTTTCAGTTCATTTTAGTGTACCATGGGAGCACATACACTTTAAAGAAATCAACTACTGCCTGATTTTTTCTTTTACAAAACAGCACAGCAAAATTCTTTAGCTATGAGCAGGGCTTCCTAGAATCACTGAGAAGTACCACATTTAAAAAAATATATATTTTAAAGGATATCTTGAAGAAAAGTGGTTTTCGAAGATTTCACTACGTTAGCTTGAACCTTAGAAAACCATTTCCTGATCTATCTTGACTGAAAAGTCAGGTCAGTTTTCATTTCTCTTCACCTGAAGAGGCAGAAAGAAGACCAATGCAGGTCTCAACTGTTACCACTAAACAAACTTTCTTTCTCCCATGAGCGTTTGAGTGCTTGAATCTTCAACACACTTTTCACTGATCCAACTTAATTCTCTCAAGAACAACGTCCTCCACTCTCTCACATCCTGCTAACTCCTCTGCTTGGACAGGCAGGAAAACGAATATAGTGTGCTGAAGTAGCCTTTCTAATTACTGCGTCAATAAACTGAATGTTAGACATCCTTCTGAAAAACTGATGTGAAGAATTAAAAAAGACATGTTTTCATTAAAGTACCCTGTTCCATTTTCAAGAATGTAGCTTTGTTTTGATACTGGCTTTTTGGCTATTTGCACCTGAACAACGGGAAAGGGGAATCTGAGTAACTGAATTTCTAAGCAGTATTTTTTCATTTTGCTTTCAATATGTGTCTCCAGATTGGGGAAGTTACAGTTTAAAGTTTTAATGCACACTGTTGATAGTTCGCAATAATTTCATCATTATTCTGAATCATCAGCTGCATTTAAACTTAGGAATCCCATTTGAAGATTGCTGCGTTATCTCGAGGCACTGCCTAACTAAATAACACACTACTGCCATACGTAGTTTAGTGTAACATCATGTTTCTTGGTTTTTTGACATTTCGGCACTTGTTCAATAGAAAATTCCAAAACCACTGCCATTAGTTGTCACAGAATAGACAGTAAAATGAAGTTTAGTTACGTTGTGACTGACAGAAGAATTTTGATGTCTTGAATGTCTTTATTTCTAATCTCTCAAATGAAGCATGACTTTAAATTCCACAGTACATCGCAGTGCTTTAGTGATTTAATTTATCATAAACCAGCCATGCATTATTTTAAAACGCATTCTATACAAAGCTTTTTAGCACACCTGTGGTTTAAAATGCGACAGAGAGTGACATTAGGAGAAAAGAAAAAGCTAATTAGACTTCATATTAAAGAAGTCAGCAACTTTAATAAAGTCTGTTTAAAAGTTTTTCCTTTCCTGAATCTTGGGATCTAATTCTGTCTCAATCTAAACCTAATGTAGAAGACAGAAATCATAATTTGCAGTCCTGAATTACAGAAAAAGGCATAGCTTGGTCCTGAGAAAAAACAAATAATCCACATATACTTAAGAGTAGTAAAGGTCACTGTATAATTCCTTTAATGAAAAAAATTAAAAGTACTATAAGGATGAACAATAAAGATCATGCTAGACCAACAAGAAACTTTCAACCTCTAGAAATTCTTGAATGTGAAATTTTTCACTTCCTCATAACCAAAGGATGTGACCTTCTCTTTCCCCCTCATTTCAGGACCTACACAACCATCATAAAAAAACCCTAAATTGCAGGGGACTCCAACTATCCTTGCAGCATGTATCCTGTTTCTCCTTCATACTCTTTTTATGCTCCAACACAGAAATCAGACGATGCACAGAAACCACCACAGAATTTGGAGAAGAGGGTGGCATACATGAAAATGAAGATGATTTTTACTAGGTCTAATATTACTTTCCTTTTAATTGAAGGCTTACAATACTGTCCCATCTACTCTAATAATACTCAGAAATACAACAATACCAATTAATAAATTTAACACACATTTCATTATTTAGAAATTATATATTTTAAATTAATATTTCTGAGATGCCAAAAGGTTGTCATTGTGCGTAACTGGACTTTCTAGCTTGGGTCCAACAGAATTGAATGGCTAAGTGCTTTTGTTATATCCTTACCTGAGAAAAAGATGCATTACACCACCTCTGCTCCTACTGAGGTTCCAAATATATACAGAAGCCACGCATGACAACAGCTAACTGCTTTCCAGAGCAATAAGAAAGGAAACATCTCCATTCACATGGGACAGCCTGATATTTAGGGATGACAGAGAATACTGTGCTGGATCAGACAAAGTTCTACATATGGTCATGCCGATTACTGCAAAAGTCGATTACAGCTTACCCATACACTTCGGCATACTTGGCCTGGACCTGCAATTTGGCCTCTATCAGTGACTCTTTTACACATACACGGTCTTTTCTATTGGTAAGTAGACATGCATTTCATGCAGCTCCGCTGGACACCTAGCTTTTTTACTACATTTTATGTAGAATTTTAAAGGATTTCTCCATCATAATGTAAAAAGATGATGTCTGGAAGAGAATAAGTAAGTCTGAAGTGAAAGTACTGACTGCAATGCAAACCATTTAGTGATGCACCGCTTAGGGGTCTTCAAGTGCCCCCTCTAATTATGAACAAATTTCCAATTTTTTTATTAGGTTTCCCCATATTTAACAAATAGAAAGTTAATTTCCTTGAGCAACACAGATAAATTATACCCTCTTTTATATTCAGGTAGCTGTCAGGGAAGGCTCACACTTGACAGGAAGAAACATTTCCTTACCAAGAGGGTGCTCAAACCCTAGAACAGCTTTCCTGGAGAGGTGGTTGATCATAGAATCATTTAGACTGGAAAAGACCCTTGGGATCATCCAGTCCAACCATCAACCCCACTCTACAAAGTTCTCCCTTACACCATATCCCCCAACACCACATCTAAACAACTCTTAAACACAGTCAGGGACGGTGACTCCACCACCTCCCTGGGCAGCCTAGTCCAGTGTCTGACCACCCTTTCTGTGAAGAATTTTTTCCTAATGTCCAGCCTAAACCTACCCTGCTGCAGCTTGAAGCCATTCCCTCTTGTTCTATCGCTAATTACCTGTGAGAAGAGACCAGCACCAACCTCTCTACAATGGCCTTTCAAGTAGTTGCAGAGAGTGATGAGGTCTCCCCTCAGCCTCCTCTTCCTCAAACTAAACAGTCCCAGCTCCTTCAATCGCTCCTCATAAGATTGATTCTCCAGGCCCTTCACCAGCTTCGTTGCCCGCCTCTGCACTCGCTCCAGCACCTCGACATCTCTCTCATATTGAGGTGCCCAGAACTGGACACAATACTCAAGGTGTGGCCTCACCAGCGCTGAGTACAGGGGGACAACCACCTCCCTACTTCTGCTGGTCACACTATTTCTAATACAAGCCAGGATGCCATTGGCTTTCTTGGCCACCTGGGCACACTGCTGGCTCATGTTCAGCCGCTTGTCAATTAGAACCCCCGGGTCCTTTTCTGCCAGACAGCTCTCCAGCCACACTTCCCCAAGCCTGTAGCGATGCATGGGGTTGTTGTGGCCCAAGTGCAGGACCCGGCACGGGGCCTTGTTGAAGCACATTCCATCAGCATTGGCCCATCAGTCCAATCTATCCAAGTCTCTCTGTAGAGCCTCCCTATCCTCATGTAGATCAACACTCCCGCTTAGCTTCATGTCATCTGCAAACCTGCTGATGATACACTCTATCTACTTGTCAAGGTCATCAATAAAGATGTTAAACAGAAATGGTCCCAACACTGAGCCCTCAGGGACACCACTTGTGACCAGCCACCAGCTGGATTTAATTCCATTGACCACCACTCTTTGGGTCAGGCAGGACCTGCCTTTCATAAACCCATGCTGACTAGGCCTGATCCCCTGCTTGTCCATTATATGACTTGTAATGGCACTCAAGATGATCTGATCCATGACCTTCCCTGCTACCGAGGTCAGACTGACAGGCCTATAGTTTCCTGGATCCTCCTTTCTGCCTTTCTTGTAGATGGGTGCTACCTTTGCTACCCTCCAGTCCATTGGGACCTCCCCAGTTAGCCGTGACTTCAGGTAGATAATGGAAAGTGGCTTGGCAAGCACGTCTGCCAACTCTTTCAGCACTCTTGGATGTAACCCATCCGGTCCCATAGACTCGTGCGCATCCAAGCGGTGTAGCAGGTCACTGATCACTTCCTCTTTAATTGTGATGACCTCGTGCAGCTTCCCCTTCCTGTCTCCCAGCTCATGAGGCTGGGTGCCCAGGGAACAGCCAGTTTCACTGAGAAAGATTGAGGCAAAGTATAGCAGACTCCCACAGCGATATCAGCTTTATCGGCCCTTAACCTAACCCAAACACTCTCCACCCCATCATCACTATACTTGATTTCCGAGCTCTCATAGCATTCTCTAACACACAGGGCCACTCCCCCACCTCTCCTTTCCTGTCTGTCCCTCCTGAAGAGCTTGTAGCCATCCATTCTCGCACTCCAGTCGTGTGAGGCATCCCAACACGTTTCTGTGATAGCCATTATGTCGTAGTTTTCCTGGTGCATCATGGCTTCAAGCTCCCCCTGTTTGCTGCGCACACTGCATGCATTGGTATAGATGCACTTCAGATGAGCTAATGATTCCAACACCTTTTTGTGAGTGTGGGCCCCATTTCCCACCAGACCCCTCTCAGGTGCTTCCATGATTTCTAAATGTCTGTCCCTTCTCTCAAATGAAATGGCAGGGTGAGAGTCCTCGCTAGTCAACCATCCTTCAAGCCCTGGCATGCTTCCCTTGGGTTTATTCCTGACGGGCCCAGTTATCTCCCCTTCCCCCCTCATATCTAGTTTAAAGCCCTGTCAATGAGCCATGCAACTCCTGCCCCAAAATTATCTTCCCCTTCTGGGACAGGTGCATCCCACCTGCCACCAGCAGGTCAGGTGACTCATACAGCAGCCTGTCATCAAAAAACCCAAAGCCCTGCCGATAGCACCAGTCCCAGAGCCACGAGTTGACCTGATGCCTCTTCCTGTTAATTTCCTCATTCATGATTGACTCTGAAGGGATAGAGGAGAATACAGCTTGTGTTCCTGATCCCTTAAGCCACCACCCTAAGGCTCTAAAATCTCTTTTAATCGATTTTGGGCTCCTTCTACCCACTTCATCACTACCCATCTGAAATACTAAGAGGAGGTAATAGTCAGAGGAGTTTACTAGGGTCAGAAGTTTGTCCAACACATCCCTGACCCGCGCCCCAGGGAGGCAGCAGACTTCCCTGTGAAGTGGGTCAGGACGGCATACTGGCCGCTCCGCCCCCCTCAGTAGAGAGTCACCCACAACAATGACCCATCTGCTTTTCCTTTTGGAGCCAGTGGTGATGCTAGGTCCATGGCGACTTTGTTTTTCTAACATTTCTGGCCTGGTGTATCGTCCTCCTCTCCAACAGCCAGTTCCTCCTGCAGGACTCCATACCTGTTCTGCAAGGGCAACTGGGAAGGTGGGAGGGGCCGGGAGGGGACTCGCCTGCTTCCCCGAGCAGGGACCTGTTTCCATTCCCCCTCTTCTCTGTGATCCCCTGCTATTGCCTGGTGACAAGAGGGGAGGGGGTCCTCTGACCTGTGTGGGGCCTCAACCTGTTCCCTTTCTCACAGGGAGCGGGTCCACCAGTCGCTCTCCCTCTCACATTCCCTGGTACTCCTCAACCTCTCCACTTCCTCCTTCAGCTCAGCCACCAGAATGAGCAGATCATTCACCTGTTCACATCTGACACAGGTGTTGTCTCCGCTGCCCTCCATCGCGAGTGCCAGGCTCCAGCACTCTCTGCAGCCAGAGGCCTGGACGCCCACATGTTTACGTGGGGCCTCTGCCTGGGTGCCCACAGTTTTTTTAACAGCAGCCTTCGACCAGGTAGCAACCATGGCTGGGTCTCTATACACAAGTGACCCCTTGTGACTCGACGGTCAGCTGGGGGGAGCACTGGTTGCTCGCTCTGTGCTGTGGCCAGGGAGTAGTCCCTGCCCTCCCGGAGGCTTCCTATAACCTGGTGGTTTGATCAACCGCAGAGGTGCTGGCTCTGCCCCCAGGCTCCCTCACCAGCCCGCCCACCAGCTGACAGCCCTCAGCACAGGCCGAGGGCTTTTGCCGGCTTCCAAAAGCCCCAAAAAGAGCTTTTCGTCATCCCTCTTCGCTGCAGATCCCTTCCCCAGCACAGTCTTACCTGCCCTGAAGCTGGTCTCCGCGGCAATGGCCGTTTGGCAGGACAATAGGGTCATTTAATTTTCCCCGGGGAGGTGCTGTCTCCGCCCCCAGGCTCACTCAGCAGCCTGCCCACCAGCTGACAGCCCTCAGCACAGGCCGAGGGCTTTTGCTGGCTTCCAAAAGCCCCAAAAAGAGCTTTTCTTCGGCCCTTTTCGCTGCAGATCTCTTCCCCAGCGCACTCTTACCTGCCCTGAATGCCTTGATGCCCTATGCCTGTCAGTATTTAAGAGATATTTGGACAATGGCCTTGACCTCACACTTCAACATGTGGTCAGCCCTGAAGTGGTCAAGCAGTTGGACTACATGGCTGTTGTAGGTCCCTTCCAGCTCAACTCTTCCTTCTCCTTCTCCTTACACTGACTATGATGTGTCTACCTGCGCAAACTTTACTAGATTTAGGAATAAACCAGGAGAACCTAGTTTGATCATATTTGCCTTCTCCTAATGATTTCCAGTAGCAAAAAAAGTCCAATTTGCACTTACAAGGTCTATCTTAATTATAGCTGTTATTACTCATATGAGAGACAAGTTCTAGTCTTCTTTAATTTCACCTTCAAACAAACACTGTCCTTACTTGTACAGGTGTACAGCCCCCACTCCTTCAAGAATATTGGACAGGAAAGGGTTTGCTTCTAGATCTTCACTTATTCCACAGGAGGGACTAACATCAAGCTCACAATCTGTTGCCTGTTAGTTCTGTAAAAGCAGT